>NC_044068.1:16575709-16728209 GCF_902167405.1 Gadus morhua
ATGCACCCCATCACGACCAGCGCCCCCCTCCCCCGGCCCCCCCCCCCTGTAATAAGAGTCAGTGTTTAACGGCCCTGCATTGAGCCCCGGCGTCTGGATTAAAGGCGAGGTGGGCCTGAGCGCGTCCAGCCGGTGGTCCGCGAGCCGTAAATCACCCTAATGTGACCTGAAGGACCGCCACCGCACCGAGCCGCGGGTCGGGGGAAAAGTACACCGTCCGTTGGCACGGCTGTGTGGCACCGTCTACACACACACAGACACACACAGGGAGCCCGGCGTGGACGAGCCAAGTCGGGGTTTCACCGGGAGGTCTTGGCTCGGGCTGCCCCCATCGGCTGTAGGATTGATACTTTTGATTTGAATATGGTGAGGTAACGAGTGAGAAAGAAAAGTAGAGACCGTGTTTATCTTCCTCGACTCGGGTTGAAATAGAGCCCCACCCCATTGGTCTACATGGAATGCCTCTGATTGAAATTCTTGAAGCACATGACATGACCGGTGTCTAATGGACAGATTCACAGACCAAAGAAGGTCCTTGGCCTTGCAAGCAAATATAATTCCTTTATTCCGTCAGTAGCAGCCCATTCGAAGGAAGTGCTTTTCCTTCACAGCCATCACATCTTGCTTAACAATGGCTTCATCTGAGAAAAAGGTTGCCTGTTTTCAGTACATGTGAGCCCGGGTGCCTTGCAGCACAAAAGGATGCGCTTCCTTGAAGATCACAAAATTCATCTTTGTGTACCTGTCGAGTGTTGCGGTCAAGTAGGGAGTAGTTTCAGTTTTTGCCCTTGATTTTCAATTGTGAAACCGTACTATTGGGTCACATTTGGTCAACATCATTGAAAGTGCGTCCTTGCAACTGGTCGATTTCTGCTTTAGATATCTAAAGCAGAATAGCCACGGTGAGTGTTCGTCAAAACTATGGCAGGATCTGGTTGTAAAAAGGAAAACTCTAGGTTGGAGATAGCTGGTCATTTGCTGAACAATATTCATTCGTCAAATATGGAGCTTGCAGATGGCCTGAAATGTCATGTTAGCTTTCCACAGAGAGGGTTTAAATCATACTATAGTGACTAGTCCAGGAGCAGGTGCTTTATTTGCTCTACATCGCTGTGCGACTTTGCCTGAACGTTTGATAGATAGAACCAGCATAGCATAGCAGCGTCTTGAAGAAACTCAAGACATGATTCTCATTGGCTGTCAGCTTTGATGTAGCTCCGGCATGAAAGGGGTGAATCGGGTTTACTCTTTTACATCCATGGTTTCATTCAGTCCGCCGGTATATCTTTTATTTATTTCTGTAGAAAGCAGAGCAATAGAATGACACTTTAAATTGATTTGGTTTCACCATGTGTCTGTTTTTCTACACATCACATTATCATGGCACTATTCCCAGGTCTATGATTGGTGAACATTCACCGTCTATGAATGGTCGTGCTTGCGTGTCAATCAAGACCTACTGAGAGGTGCTCATGACGAACTGCTATGAAGACCCGTCTGCGTCACAGCCACCTCACCGCGCCCCCCTCACGTGCACGTGAGGGTTTTCTCACAGAACCCCACCAGGACCTCCATGCTGGGAGGCTCCAGGGCAGACGCAGACCAGTACGCCACGTGCTCCCCGCCGCAGCCGATTGGCCTCACCGCTGCTATACGTAAAGGCGGGCTGTGATAACGACGGCGGGCCCATCTCCCACAGCGAGAGGGACCGAGATCGGACCCGGCGCGCCCTCCTCTAGAAAATAGAAAAGCACTTGACTTGTTAGCGCCGCAGCGGTATGTGATTAAAGTCCTTCTGCTTTGATTTCCTGTGACCCCCCCCCCACACCGCTTACACACTCAAGGCCGCTCCCGTATCCCTTGGCGGACCACTTTGCTCAGCTCTACCTCTGCCAACATTACATTGGTGGGTCATAACTCAGGCTTTATACAGGGCAACCCTTTATCATTAAAAGGCATATGCTGAGTGTGCTGGGTCTGATCTCTGAGCTGTGTGCTGTAAATTGCGTGGGTCAAAGGCATAATGACTGCCAAGGCGGCGGGGCAGAGGGCATTGTCGCTCCTGTTGGTTCTGCTTGTGGCCATTCGCAGGGCTTGTGTGAGTTGTTCTAAGGGTGTGAATGTCCTGCTCAGAATACACACTGTGAAAACATTAAGGAGTGTATGTGCGTGTATGTTTGTTTGTGTGTGCGCGTGTGTGGTGAGACGAGAGCGAGAGAGAAAAAGAAAGAGCGCGCTTGAAATAGTGTGTGTGTGCATCTCATCTTTGCGTTTTGTATGTTTGGTTGCAGCCAGCAAATCTTTCACGATACTTGGATTGGGTATCCGCTCTCTCTCAAATGTCAACAGGAGCTCACACACAGCCACACACGTGCACGCGTATGCACACGCGCGCGCACACACACACAACACACACACACACACACACACACCACACACACACACACACACACACACACACACACACGCACACTAGAGCTCTTTATGTCAAGGCCTGGGACCTCCGGACTACTACCAGATTATACTAAATAAACACAGACTTACCTGGACAGGTAACTTGATACACACACACTCCTTTCCGAAGCACCCCGACTTCCTGCCTCAGAGCCCCTCTAAGAGTTTCCCAACCATTAGCAATGCTACCGTGCCTCAGGGTGTGTGTGTCTGTGTGTGTGTGGTGTCTCTGTGTGTGTGTGTGTGTTTTGTGTGGTTTGTGTGTAGGTGTGTGTGTGTGTGTGTGTCTGTTTGAGGATTTGTGGAGTTCTTAATGGAGCTCGACAATCAGAAGAAGAAAAGGGGACTGGGGAGCGAGGGATGAGAGGTGATTGGTGAGGTGTGAAGAGGTGTGCAACACACCTGTGTTGAGTCTCCATGTTGATCTGTGTGGGAGTGTGTGTGTGTGTGTGGGGGGGGGGGGGGGGGGGGGGGGGGTGGGGGGGGGGGGGGGGGGGGGGGGGGGGGGGGGGGGGGGGGGGGGGGGGGGGGGGGTGGGGAGAGTGTGTGTGTGCGTGTGTGTGTGTGTGTGTGTGTGTGTGTGTGTGTGTGTGTGTGTGTGTGTGGTGTGTATGTGTGTGTGTTTGTGTGTGTTGGGGGGGGGGGGAGACTAAAACAACAGATAAACGATGCTGAATAAGAACAATTCCCTGACCGTGCCTCTTTTTCTTGTTCATGATCTTCAGAGGTTTGTCAAAGTAGGGGTATTAAAAAATTCTGAGCTGTGACAGATTTTTGGTTAATTCTTTCCGTGAAACTATTTAACAAAATAAAATGGCATAATGGATGAATTGCAATTAATTTATGATTTAGAAACAGTTTAACTTGACCATGTCAAAGCATTCCCAATAAGCTCCCCCTCTATGGGACCCACATTTAATCGTCTGCTGTCAAAACATTGCCATCAGGTCTGCTGTTCAAATATTTATATAATTTCAAGTTGAACCCTTCAAGAACCGAGATTTCAAATACAGTTTTTACAATGTTCACTACTTCAGATACAAAAATGTACTTAGCAGTTATTCGAAATACCATAGGCATTCATCAAGGCTCAAATTCAAGCCATACCAATTCAAACTCAATTTCTAGTGCATTCCAGTGACAGGCCGCAATCACGGAATCAAATCTAATGCCAACCTATCAGAGCGCCATATGCTATCAAACACATAACTATAACCATTCACCATCCACTCTTCTACTGGTTTATTTAGAAATAGAAAACAGAATTTATTTATAAATATTAACGCTTCTACAAAACAAGAGTTAATTAGCTGAGGTACGATTATTTTGTTCATTTACGCTGCTACAAAACAAGTATCAAACACCGTGCCGAGCTGCACTGCCCTATTCTGGGAGCGAAACACAAGGTTAAGCCTCACAAGGAAGGTGAGAAGGCTCTCCAAACACATTCACACACTGTCCCTACATAAGTGGCAGACCCCTGTCTTCATTGGACACGCATACTTGACACATACGAGTACAGCACGCGCATGCACATGCAAATACTAACAAAGCGTTATCAAGAAACCATGTAGTATGTGGGTGAGGATATAATCACTTGAGGCGGACCGCCATGTCGACGCTCTCACAGCATTTTATCTAAACACGTGCGTGTGATAATGAGTATGTGCATCCACGCATAGCTAACATGCCCGCAAAGGTTTTACGACTGAAACCAAATCATTTGTTAAGTCGTCGCTGTGGTTTTTCTGCAGGCAACACGCATGCGCGGACCAGACGGCTCTGAACAAGAAGCAGCTCCAATAGTTGTGGAGGGTTTCTCGGTTTTTAACCGTGTGTCGGTTACCAGAGATATCCCTCCCTGCTCCACCAATCAGTGTTTTGTTGAAGCGTACACACAGCAGTAGTGTTACCATGCTGGAGGTCTGCATCACTAACCCCCCTCACCTCTGTGTCTCGTATGGTTACCTCGAGACTGTTCACAACTATTCAGACGTTCATATGTATTTGTAAAGAGGCATGTTATTCATTCCTCAGCCCCCCGCCCCCCCCCCCCCACACACACCCCCACCAATCAGTCCACCCTTCTTTTATCGGGTCTGAATTCCTAAACATATACTCTGTGTGTGTGTGTGTGTGCGTGTGTGTGTGTGTGTGTGTGTGTGTGTGTGTGTGTGTGTGTGTGTGTGTGTGTGTGTGTGTGTGTGTGTGTGTGTGTGTGTGTGTGTGTGTGTGTGCGTGTATGTGCGGAGGACTCTACAGAAGGGTCTTCTGGAGTTGCCTCAATGTTGCAAAATAACCGTACATCAAATTTAACATTTAAGGACAAAACCAGATATAGAAAAGTGGACTGAAGGCAAAAAGATCTCAGTTGGTGGATAACTTCAAATTAAAATAAATAAACAGCGTTTTTTCACGAATCGGAGATGGCTCAGATCAAGCCGAGTTACGAGTGAGTCCGGAGTAATGTGTGAATCAGTTATGTGTGCTGGGGCCTGGGGTGTTGGGCTCCTGGGGGCCCTGCCTGGGCTGCGGGCTGTGGGAGAACAGGTGGGCATAGCTTCTGTCAAACGGAGAGAGATTGATGGAGCTGGAGTTAAAGCACATTGACTGGTGTGTGTGTGTGTGTGTGTGTGTGTGCGTGCGTGTGTGCGTCTGCGTGTGTGTGTGTGTTGTGTGTGTTGTGTTGTGTGTGTGTGTGTGTGTGTGTGCTGGCGTGTGTGGTGTGTGTGTGTGTGTGTGTGCGTGTGTGTGTGCGTATGTGTGTACGTGTGTGCGTGTGTGTGTGCGTGGGTGTGTGTGTGTGGGTCGGGGTATTCTCTTACAGTAATGGCAGAGATACAGACAGCTGGGGCCGGCCTCACTGGACTTGGTGTGCTTTTTGTGTGCTGCACACTCAATCACACACATGTAGATTGTGTGCATTTATGCACACCATAGAGAAGCAGTGTGATTTCAGTCTAGCCCCTCTGTCTCCCGAAACAACAGGATGCCGCCACACAGCCCGTGCTGTTCAGACTGGCCTCACACGGAAAGTTCACATTTAGTATAGGGAAGTTCACAAACGAAAAAAAGCATTGCAGAGAACCCTGCACACAACCCACAATAAAAATTATTATACATACATTATATTATATAAATGTATGTTATGATGTTTATCTACATATCACATGTTATTCCATGCTATAAAAATAGCATGTTATTATCTGTTTTTGTTCCTTTATTTAACGTTAAGTTATTCCAATCATCAATGACCTTGCCACTTTCATTGTACACCGCGTGTCCAATTTAGTTTGTCCCTTTCACATCAAGAAACTATAGGAGCGCAAGCTGGCTTGTTAATCTCAAATTCCTTGCCATTGTGTCTGCATGAATGTTGTGTGTGTATGTTTTTGTGTGTGTATGTTATAATTAGGAAACAGCAATGTCCTCTCACTGTCAGAGTTCTGGGAGTCGAAGTACTACCCAGGAAGGTCAATGATAAATGATTACACTTTTAGAACAATAGGTGAGTGTAGGCTTGAAACTAATTTGGTTTACTGTAAATACTTTTTTGGATGGGTGCATTCAGTGATGGAGGTAATGCTGATAATGGCGGTTGGTCGTCATACATTGTGGCTTTCAAGAAAACTTTTTGTCAACACCGATTCATTTGGTTTTGTGGAACTTGAGTTGTGGTTGTCTGAATGGCTGAAGATCATTTGGCCTACTCACTTGTAGCATTCCTCGCTGTTTTTCGTCAGACTACTGAATAAATACCCCATAGGTTATGTCATCTTCTATTCTGGAGGGACATACAGTACTTCAACTGTTTTGTTTTATATGTGCCGCAATTTTGATTGTTCTTGGTGGCAGCGATTCATAATTTCAGAAACAGGACAGTTTGGTAGCAATGAGATCCAATATATTTTCCTTTCCTTAATGTCATATTCATATTCATTTCCTTATTTCATTTTTTCAGATTTTCTGTCTGCCTCATATTTTGGGATTCACACCGTTAAATGTTCACTTGAATGCAGAAGTCTGTGCTACAGATTTTTGGGTTTTGTTTTGACATTAGGGCTCCGTTCAGTACTTTAGTCATTTTCAGTCGAGTTAATGCCCCTGTGTCAATTGGCTCATTCAGCTCACCTGTGTATATTTAAGTTACCTGGTTTGTTTGTTTGCCGATGGATTAAAGGGGACTTATTATACACCAGGTGTGAGTGTGATTAGCCTTACAAGCCGTTTCGAAAATCTGCCTAATATGAACATCACTAGTGGGTGTGTCCACCTAGATCTGTGCTGGATAGATCTATCTACCAGCCTACCCAGTGGACTGAAGTAAACATTGCTCATCTATCCAGCACAGATCTAGGTGGACACACCCACTAGTGATGTCATATTAGGCAGATTTTCGAAACGGTTTTTAAGGCTAATCACACTCACACCCGGTGGTATAATAAGTCCCCTTTAATGTCATGTATATAATGGACATTGACACACAGACAAAGACATGTGGACATAAACGCCACCTTGGCCTTTTGATCGCCACCATATCTGAGAGCCAGCGACTGGCATCATCTGTGGTTCTTCTGGATTAAAAGCATTGACATTGCCATCACTTTACAATTCCAATGAGTCCTGTTTGTTCAAGGGTTATGATCTTTATGTTTTTTTCTTTTTCGGTAGACATATGTAAACATTGTGCATTTTATCCAGAGAAATCGCACATGGCTCTGCCGATAGATTATCGGTCATGGAACCTCGATGGGCAGTGTTCATCTTTTGAACAGCGATGTGGGTGATAGAAAGTCAATCCCCATCAGGGAACGTCAGCCAAGGACAATTCTGGTTGATCAAATGAAAATGTTTTCTAATTTAAGGAGCAAACAATGATGCCAAACGTGAACAAATTTGTGACATATTTCTTTTGTGCTGCTGTTCCCTCTCGATCCAAAGGAGAAGGACTTTAATCCCTCCAGCTATGCCAGTTAGGGAAAATGTGAAACAGGAAAAAGAGAAAAGAGAGAAGAATCCTGGTCTTGACACATTTTCTATTGGAATTGACAGGGTCACCTGATGAATTGATCAAACTTACCAAAATCACAGTATGCCACAATACCGGACAAAATGAAACATTGCAGAGAATTTGTGATTTTTTTGCGTTGACCTATGAGAATGAGTCAGAGCAAATACAGAGCAAGACAGCCACAAAGGGAAGCCTTTCAATTTCCCTCTAACATGAACTGTTCAAATGTAATATTGATTGCAACATGAGCCCCAACAACTCCTTATATCGACAGAGGGGCTGTGCTTTGTTGTGTCCGAACACAACAATACCGAAGCACAACAAACCAAGTACGGGGGATTCAGAAGAAATTGTGTTAAGATGAATAGGTATTTTTGCAGGGCATGCTGATGCTGTCCTCCACAGCTCCTTGGCTGCAGGCTTTATCAATCTAAATGTGTGATTTCATTCTCCCATTCGTTGTATATTATGAGCTGTAACTCAAAAGGTTCAGTCATTCAAATCCATCACTAACCTTGAGTGTTATGTCTGACCATCAGGTTTTTCAGAGCCTTTTCCTTGTCCTTTTGAGTGTTCTGAGTACATGAATCTAATCTAATACAAACATGGGCATGGGATACTTTGTGATACAGGATTATGTAATCTTGACAATTTTTTAAATCACTCTTCATAGTAACTTATTATATGTTCAATATGGAGTTAATAGATAAAAGGTATTGCATGAACATTTCCGACTTCAAAACAACAGTAGGCCTATGAATCTAAATCTGTGAGGTGAACATTCAAATATGTATATTCACAATAATGTTATATTCATACACTGTGTATACCATGTTTTGTAGTATGTAGGCTAATAGTTTCCTAAATTAATTATTATCCCAATTGTTGTGTGTTTCAGCACTAATTCAAACCTCTTGAGATTCTAAGTACATTGTGTTGGGCTGAGTCCATGGATGGAGGGGGGACTTCGCCCATGGTAACGTCCACGCACTTTGGGATGCTTGTTACGGTTCTTCTGACTGTTAGAATAAGAGCTGTTGCATATGAAATGCGCCACACAACGCCTCGAAAGACGTTGTGTATGAGGGATGTCGTAGATGAAATATACAATGGGGTTATAGCCTACTAATAGTGTCAGAGATGCTCAACCTTTGCGGACCACCAACTAAATTGCTGCCCAACAGGAAATCATCACATCCACGCACCTCCCAGCCTTCGTCCCCTGGTCGTGACGAAGGTGGGATTTACTATAGTAATTTTCCAGACATTGTAGTGTACTATAGATTACTATAGTTAACTATAATATACTTTTTTTAATATATATTTTCATTATTCTGTAATTTGTCCTAAAATGAATATGTGAAACATAAGCCAAATATTTGTATTATGTGGAGATTTTATTGTAGAAACATAAACCACACATAAATATAAAACATAATGCACAACATGCATAGGCTACAACATCCAGAATATAATAACAATGAAAGAGAGTACAATTGAAGCCTTACTAACTTTAAACATTTTCTAATACAGGCATCTGGATAAGAATAATTGACTCATCGTGTACGTAGCAAAAGCATTTGCACAAAATATCATTAGGTTTGAAATACCCAAGTATTTCATGGGTCTTTCTGAACTTCACAATTTGCTTAGCAGTATTCACCTTAGCAAAATCATCATAGATTCTTAATTGTCTGGAATCCTTTTTGAATCAAAAAATTTGTAGGTACACCTCTTCACACTTGCATGCTGATAAGCAACCACAATGGAGCTTACAAAGTAGTATGGATTTAATGCTACCATGCTCTCCGTTTTTTAGAGCCACACAAGAATTGTTGCGTTTAAAATTTGCTGCATACATTTCAGAGGTGGTGGATGAAACATCTCTTGAATTCTTTGACACTGGTCTCTATATAATTTCCAAAGAGAATGGACTCCCCCACTGTAATTACTCTTGTTGTGTAATTCCCGACAACCCGAGCACCACTACTTACTTTGTATGATTTTAACACTGTATTGTTTTTGTTAACAAGTTTGTTGAAAAGGTCACAGACATCATCACTGGCATTGTTGAATAATTCAGTGTGCTGCATTAGTGTTTTTGTGGTAAAAAATCTCTTAAAAATGTGTTCAGGGACTGCCTGTGTACCATTGAACATTTCAAGAAGAGTGCCATTTGTGTCTTCATAAACAAATGAAGTGTTGGCCCACAGCGGACCCCACATGTCAACTGCGTTGCTAAGATGGGTTAAGCAGTGAACATTATAAGATACATAACATTTTCCATAAAGCTCTTTTACCTCGACAACAAAACGCGTAAGACAAGAGGAAGCATGCAAAAGATCAGCTTTTTGGATATTATCCTGGAGGAGTGTGTAGATGGAGAAGACAAGTAATAGCCAGTGATTATAATAAACCGGGGGTAAAACTGTTTTCAAAAGAATGGGGGAATAAAAGAAAATAAATGCCCTCCATTCAGATGCCTTCCAATAGTGTCTCTCGGACAATGACCTTGGACATCTTTTGACTTCATGTGGTGGGTGTATGGTGAGGAGAGAACTGTCAATCTGTTGGATTATTTTCGGTTGTAAGTAGAATGGCAAAGCAGAGTTTTTTGAATCACACCAAATACTGACAAATTGTTTTGTTACACCAAGGCAAATACTATGCATATATTCTGGGACAAAATGTTTGATAATGTCGAAATTAGAAAGTAGCAGCATGTTGACTAGGTCCCTTAACCCCATTAACATCTGTGTCTGATTGTATTGCAGCAGATGCCTGATGGGTAGTCTTGTGTTCTTAGTTGAGGATACTCAGTAGAGTGAGGATATACACGTGTTAACCCTTTTCCCTTCTATTTCCGTTCTATTTCTCCCATATGCAGACAAAACCCACACCCATATCTGCCGTTAAATTGTTTCATGTCCTGTACCATGGCACGGGCTGGCGCATCACATATGCGATAACTTTCTGTTATCTATACTGAAGTTCAACCTCGGAAAAATAAAATGCCTTTATTCCTGTAGCATCCAGTAGATGCCGCCACCGACAAGGCAATAATCAGGCTGATTCTTTCTCAGATTCAAACAATTGAGTCTCTTATTCACCCTGCATAACACCAGAATAAATATTTTAATTTGACATTGATAGGCCCATCAATACCATCAACATAATACACTTTCTTTGAACTCTGTTTTTGTCTTGGCAATTTCTGTGTTTTAGATATATTATCTTGAATCTGGTGTGAAGGTAACATCGTGTGTGTGAACACCACCAGGGCCCAATATCAATTAATCATTCAATCCAAGGCTGATCCATGATCTTAATTGAGGATAAATGGAACATGGACGTCCATGCGACCGGTACGTATCTGTCCGCGGACGCAGAACACTTAAAGTACGTCCGAGCCTTAAACCAAGAGCAAAACTTCCCTTGCACAGAATGCACCACTACTCGACTCAGTCCGAAGGCTTGCCATGCAGCAACCGCACCATGTCACATTGATCCAATGGTCCCGTACGATCAATGGTTTGCTGCTTTAACTTCGAGTCGGAAGAATCTTTGCATTCAAATTTAAGTTCAAATACCAGAAGGTATGAATCAAACCAGACCACGCCAGAGTATCTCGAGGGGCTCTGAGTCCACAAACAGCAGTCATGTGCAGCCAACTCATGTCCCATGTGTAGCCATTTCAAGCTATTTATGGGCAGTCTATTCAATGTGTAAAAGCATGCTAGTGTATGCAACAACCAAATCTTGGTCATTTGAGGTTTTAAAAGGTCAGGCCCTATTTGAGGTGCATTTACCGATGCACAGAGAACATGAGGTAATGCTATAAAAGGAGCATCCCGGGTGACACGGCAACTATAGAACAGGCTCCGCAGGTCATGGCGCTAGCCGTGGTGCTGATCTGTCGGTTGATTCTATTAGGCAAAAGGTTTATGATAATCTCCCATCAACGGCTCAAACGCACTGGAAGACATTCAGTCAGATGCATTCATTCATCATGTTGATTGTTCTGATGATCCCCCGCTCACTGCCTGAGAAAACGCTTCACAGGAGAAAGCTCACTCACACTGGGGGACACAGGATATCCCATTTAAGTAATGGGAAGACCCCCAAGGTGTCCCCAAAGGTCACACTACAGAAGAGACACAAGAGGACCTTTGAGTCTTTTAAGATCCAAGAGTCAGTAAAGAGTTGCATTTCAGAGATGGAGACCATTTAGAGCCCTTTAGGATTTCAAGACGGATGTCACATTAGCTGGTTTATTGTTTGCAACATTTAATCAATTACAACTATCAGCCAGTGCTAATGGTTTATTCAACAACTATGAGAGCCAAATAAACCAATAAATCAACTTTTAAACTGAAAAGTGCATACATGAAAATCCATCAACCAATCAGGCTCAGTCTTCCACAGGTCTGGTGAGGTCTGTCTTGACGGCGGGGTGCTCATGGCGGCCGCGGAGCCGGGTCATGTGCACCAGGGGTTTGGGAACGTTGGTCTCGCCGTCCCTGGTGGTCTGGCAGGCAGTGTCTTGGGGGGGGTACGTCTGGGAGTCGTTGTCTCGCCTCATGTGGCTCAGGTGGGTCTGCGTGGAGTGGGTCACCCTGCTCTGCAGGTTGGCCTAGTGGGGGGGGGGGGGGTTTGGATACAGTTTGTTCCTGAACAATTAGGTTTGTGAATAAAGTTTAAATACGACACTGAAGGTACTGCAGTGTCAACACGGTTTTTACCTGCGTATTAAATTCAGAGGCAGCCGACTTTCCAAAATAAATGTGCTGGACGGTGTAATTTAGCCTTTTCTTTTGCACTCAAACCCTACAACCCATCCATTTAACCTTTAATTCTTTGCAGATGTTATAACTCCCGCCGATTTAGAAAAAGGGTTGGCGAGTGGCAAGTGTAAAGAGGATCTGCTCAGCAGGAGCACAGCGAAACATCCCCTAAAAGTACGATTTTATGAACGCTATTGTGACGCTATTGTTGTGTGTGAAGTGTGCAAAAACCAGAGGTAATAATGTTGAAAAAGACTTGCAAGGAGGTGGTTATCGAAGCGATTTTTTGTAACTATTTTGTAGTTATTTTCCATTCACTTGGGATTGGTGTGTTCATTGAGATAGACGAACAGACCAGTCGGATGGCCTGCCGGCGCAGCTCCCACTCGTTCCACTGGTACGTGGTCGCCAGGTTGGTCTCCAGGAGGTGGGTGTCCGTCTGGGTGCCGCTGTCGCACCGGCAGACCGCCTTCACCTGTAGGGTGCCCCCTGGACCCTGGACCCCCACGCACACACACACACACACGTACACGCGCACGCGCACACACACACACGCACACACACACACACGCACAAACGCACACGCTGTGTTTATATAATAGCCTAAGTAGGCACAGACAAAAATACTGGTCCATCCAGTTGATTGAAATAGCTCAGTAAGGCAACGAAATATTGCAAGTTATAGGGATATTGCATATAGAGACAGGACCATAGACACCCAGATAAATGGCCCTGCTGGGACTTCTGGGTGCATGACGACCAGTTTCCACTACGCACGGCATAATAACCTACTGCAGCAATCAGGGTACCTAACTGCCATGTAAACACAGAAGCCCGGTTACTGAGGACTAACCTCAGAGCAGGGCGGTGCTAACCTCAGAGCTGGGCGTGGCTAACCTCAGAGTAGGGCTTGGCTAACCTCAGAGTAGGGCGTGGCTAACCTCAGAGTGGGGCGTGGCTAACCTCAGAGTAGGGCGTGGCTAACCTCAGAGTAGGGCGGGGTTAACCTCAGAGTAGGGCGGGGTTAACCTCAGAGTAGGGCGTGGCTCACCTCAGAGTAGGGCGTGGTCCCGGTGAACTGATGGTGTAGCTCCAGCAGCTGGATGAGCTCGGGGCACCTCCGCGCCCGCTCGGCCACGCGGGAGGTGAAGTCGTCTGGGCAGCTGGAGAACTGCTCTGCGGCCTCCCGGGAGCTGAACACGTAGTACTTGTCCTGGAGTCTCAGGACGCCGATGCTGGGATTCCCTTTAATTAACATGTGTGGCATTGTTGTTTCTTATACAAACAGACGCACCAATGTTTTAGTCATTATTATCTGATTCTTAACCATAATTCAATACAATAACACAATTGAGAATACATGGATTTGTGAATACGTGAGGTCATTAAGGAGCAGGTAGAGGTTAAGCGCATGGATGCCTGCAGGGAGGCTGAGGACATTGGGGTACAACATAACCTGGGCGCCTGAGCCCAGCCCCCCTCTCTGTAGAGGGGTATGACCCGAGGGGTCCTGGCTCACCCGGGAGCAGCAGGCCGTCCCTGGCGGCCAGGCTGTAGCCACACATCCCTCGGTACTGCAGCGGCAGCTTGGAGAAGTTCCCCGTGGTCCCCGGGAACAGCCACTGCCGGCCTCGGACCTCCTGGACGTTGACACGTTCCTCTAAAGATAAGGAAGGTGGTCAATGGTTAGCCCCTTTCCCAAAGTTCCTGCCTGCCATTGATAAAGGATCATCTTATCTTAGAACAGGAACACACTGGTAGGAATCCTACCAACATAGGAACTTTAATATAACTTTGGATGAGTCTAACAGCCAACTAGAGAACGTTTCGACATGATCGCCAACAAGAAACCTCATCTGACAACCAAGAACTCATCAGGTATGACACACTGGTGCTGCTTTTACTTATTTTAAGCGCCAAATGTACATTGCGCGCTAAAAATGTTGTACACCTTGACCGCAATTCTGTGTGCACACCACGACCAAACAGAAAGTGTGAATGTTCAGTTCACAAGGATATACATGCCACAGCTCGGTGTAATATACAGCGTGGGAAACATACGGAAGTAACCAGACGGACAGAATAACCTCTGTCCCAGACTGAAACCTAGCTCGTATTACGCCCTGCTCTGCGTCCCACTCACCCGCCGACTCGGCCATCCGCTGCTCGTCGCTCCTGACCTCCGACCCCTCCAGCAGGAGGTCCAGCTGTGCGGGGGGGAACAGCTGGGCCTGGGCCAGCAGGAAGGGCTGCAGGCCCAGGGCCACCGCCTCCTGCACGTTGAGGAGCACCATCTCGTCCTGGAGCCCCGCCCACAGCTGGGACAGCACTGTGAAGTGGGGCTGGAGCACCGCACTCTGGGTGAGCTTCACGCACAGGTTAGGGGAGTTGTGTGCTACACATTCGGCCATTTCGAGGCTACCATCGGCAACACTGTGAACTCCCACAGGCAGCGGATCGAGTGCGTTGCCTCGGGTTATCATAGGAGTCGGGGACACTAGCGTGAATATAGATGATGCAATCGGTGCAGAAGCTATCTTGTCAATGCAGGAAGGTGATCTTTATTATTGTTAAAGGGCCCTCTCGCGCCTTGACCTTTCCATGCAGTGATGTAACCATTCAACCTTAACAATAAGCAAACTTGTTATTGTAATGGCTTTATATACCACCTTCCAAACTTGTGTATAACAATTACGGTTTTGATAATTTATTCCCCCCTTTTTAAATATTATTTACCTTAATTAATTTGGTTGCTTTCTTTTCAAACTAATGAAGGAAGAAGGCAAGGTGGGAAATGCTCATTCGTCCAATGAATTTGTGATAACGTGTGGTGGACGTCAATTTGTACCATTTAGGAGAGAAATTTGTCTGCTTTTGAAATTGTCTAGAGTGGTTGTGTGTCTCCGTGCGTGTGTGTGAATACAGAAGCATGCATTTGTGTTTGTGGCGAGCCCCAAGAAAAGATATTTGCACCAAGGACCACACAGGAGGGAAGATCTCTGGTTTGTAGTCACGGTAACAGTGAGAGTAGGAGGGGGGGGGGGAGATACGTACGAACACCACCGCGGTGGACACGGCCGTCCTGGTCTGAACCGCTTCCTTCAGGTTCAGGAGGCGCGACTCCAGGTCGTTCTGCAGGGTCTCCACCTGCCTGGCACACAGAGCCACATCAGCCTGCAAGACAGACAGACAGAGCCACATCAGCCTGCAAGACAGACAGACAGACCCTCATCAGCCTGCAAGCCAGACCGACAGACCCACATCAGCCTGCAAGACTGACCCTCATCAGCCTGCAAGACAGACACACTGACCCACATCAGCCTGCAAGACATACAGTCAGACATAAGCCTGCAAGAAAAACAGACCAACATTAGCCTGCATGACAGACGCACAGACCCCCCATCAGTCTGAAAGACAGACAGACAGACCGACAGACCAACATCAGCCTGCAAGACTAATATACCTATATCAGCATGCAAGAGAATGCCTAACTTCCCTTGTAACTTAAGTATAAGTTAGTAACAAGGTCTCACTCTCCTCTCCTCTCCTCCGCCGCTAAACCCACCAGTATGGCTTTGAGGAGGGCTTCGTGCTGTCGGACGTTGTACAGGGCCTGTCTGAGCAGGACGGGGGACTGGTCCTTCTCCCCGGCCGGCTCCTGGCCGCCCGCCAGCATCTCCAGCAGCGCGGTGTACCTCCAGGCCAGGCCCCGCGTCTGGAGCAGCGAGGCCTCCATGGCGCCGCTGAGCTCAGGCAGCGCCTCGTTCAGGAGCATGGGCACTGTGGAGCACGAGGGGACAGGCGTCAACGGCCTGCAGTTACACACACTGGAACCAACCTGATTGGTCCATTCACACAAGGGTGCCACAGTAGACATTTCTGCTGACTATTATTCACCATGATGCATTGTGCCGCCTGCACAAGATTCTTACAATGATTTTCATCAAAACAAACTCCATAGCCGTTTCTCCCATGAAGTCTAACCATTTTGAACCGTAGACCAAGGCTTAACTTAAAGTTCTGTTTCGTCCTCTATGGCGACACCTATGGCAATAAACGGTAATGGCGGTTCTGTTTTTCGACCAAACCACATCCAAGTGAGCTGAAGAGGGAGAATGTTGCGTTAACTACCCATACCCCCACTGATTGAAAAACCACGGCTGGGTGATGGAAAACTCTGGGATTTTCCCCTTAGAATCACACAACCGACAGTCCATCATGGTGTTCCTAACATTCTTAAAAACGTCCCAAGGGGGCCATAGGCTGCTTTGGGTTTGGAGTCCAAACCCTAACCCAAAGACCCTCATCCTCTTTCATCATTTCATCTGAAATCTTTCTCATCTGGTATCCGCGGTAACGATGTGTGAACTCACAGTCGTCGATGCCCTCCCCTCCCTTATTCAGGAACTTGTTGAAGATTCGTATCCCCGTGACGACGGCGGTCAACTCGGCCAGCTGCTGCTCCTTGTCCTGACTGGAGAGGGACAGGAAGGTCCCAAGCTCCTCTTGAGGAAACACACTCTGCAGTGCCGCTGGGACAGGAAGTAGACACAGGAAGTACAGAGGTTTAGAGTGGAAGTAGACACAGACAGGAAGTAGTCTCAGACAGGAAGAAGGGAGGTTTAGAGAGGAAGTAGATGGATACAGACAGGAAGTAAAGAGGTTTAGAGAGGAAGTAGCCACAGACAGGAAGTGTGGGGGTTTAGAGAAGAAGTAGATCGATACAGACAGACAGGTCCCCAGGTCATGCTGTGGTAACGTATTCTGCAGTGCTGCTGGGACAGGAAGTAGACACAGACAGGAAGTATTGGGGTTTCGAGAGGAAGTGGTCAGATACACTCTGAAAGGTCCCGAGATCCTGGTGAGGAAACACATTCTCCAGCGCTGCTGAGACAGGAAGTAGACCTACAGACAGGAAGTGGATACATAGACAGGTAGTAGAGAGATACAGACAGGAAGATCGCCACCTTCCGCTTAGGAAACACATTCGGCAGCGCCGCTGGAACAGGAAGTGGACGGACACAGACTTCCTGTCGGTGTCTTTGGACGGTGTCCTTCCCATGTACCCGTTCCCCGTTCATTCAGAGACCCCTACCTGCGGCCTCCCGGACGGTGTTGACGTCGTTGGGCGAGCCCACCCCGGAGCTCAGCAGCATGTAGCTGATGATCCTGCGGTAGAGCTCCTCCAGGTCCGCCTGCGTCCTGGCCTGCATGTCCATGATGTCCCGGGACACCGGCCCCAGCCGTGTGGCCAGCAGGCGCTGATGCTCCTGGATGAACTCACCTGCCGGTCGGAAAGATTTGGTCAATTACCAGTACAACAGCCAAGGGTTAGTTTACTAGGCCAATTATCCAAAGACTCAACTGAAGAAAACACCATTATTCTATGTGGAGGATAAACGTTTAACAATTTGTAAAAATACAAATAAAGGTTGATTTAAAAATTGGACGCACCTGCTACTATTTCTAGGACAAAAGGATGCAGAATGTTGAATACACAAATACAGACAGAAACAGTGAGTGACCCGATCATGTGTTATAAATGTGATTTAATGAGAACAAGGCCCAACTCACGTCGAGATGTGTAGTTCATGTCAAAGTAAACCTGCATCTTTAATGTGTCGAGAGCTGGACTGCCTTCCTCGGTCAGTTTACCCACACACAACTATGAAAAAAAAAACATTTAAAATGGTCACATAAATGGTAATTACTAGGTCGAAGTGTTGTTAAAGAGTGTTTACTGTCTGTTACTTTACCTCTACCAGCTGTCTCACGTCCTCTCTGGTGAGAGTCCGGTCGACGTTGAACCCGTTTTCCGGGTCCAGAACCACAGCCTTCACCTGCGGTCAATTTATTCTCTACATTTATTCACAGGCAACTCAGTAACGCATTAAACATTACACAGTATAAACTCACCATGAAGGCCACCAGCGTCTCGGACGCGGCCTGGCCTTTTGCTGCGCATTCCTCGCCGATATCTCGGATGATGTTTTTAATCACGCTTTCTGCCTGAGCCCTGGACATCTCTACACAAATGAATTACACTATGGGCAGTCATACATGAACGGGTCGATCGATACTGAGGTGGTTTGAAACCAAGACAAACATTGACTTGTTGAGAGTTGTCAGGGTAACTGACTGCCTCCTGTCCACTAGATGGCGCCCTTGTCCACAATACAGCCGACTTAACAACCGTTTGTCAATCATAATACTTGTATATTGGATTGGACCCTGCACACATATATGTACATTATAATTTAGTAAGAAATAAGTTGTAAATCTATATAGCCTATTCATCTTTGGAAAAACAAGACTACAAAGGACATGTCCCTATGTTGCCCAATTCAACTACAATTAATGGTGAAAAATAAACTTTAAAAGTTAGGATATCCTTCGCTGGTTTATAGGCTATTTATGTGCCTGTTAAAGAGCCAAAGCGTTTTAATATCCACTTCAACTCAAAGTATTTACAAAGTACATGTCCAGTTGGCACGAGTTCCACAAGTGGTTAGAGTGCATATTTGGGACGCCAGCGACTTCCACCAGGGTTTATGTGGGAATTGAAACCAGCTGCGGACTCGGGGTCCGTGGCTTTCTGTGGTCGGACTATTGTAGCCAAGCTTCCCATACCCCCCACTTCTCATATGAATACAATTATAAATGCAACACACATTTTAAAAGATAAAATATTTATTATTAAAAAACAGACATGCGACTTGGTGCAAAACATCCATAGGCTCGTCACACATCATACGTTCAACAGAGTAGTAAGTTTATTCTCCGACCCTACGAGGCCAACCCGTCCCACCGATACAGTCCTCGTCTCCCCCACCCGACCTGAGCCGCAGAACCACATGACCGCCACGTACATTTAAACAAGGGCAGTACACAATATTAAACACACTTCAGACACAGAACCATCAAACATATATGTAAACAGAAACCAAGCAATACACAAAGTTATAATGCTTAGTTATAAGCTGAAATAAAATACTTCCATAGCACACAAAAAGTTTAAAAACCAAAAGCTGTAGCAAAACACTTGTAAATCAGCTGGTGTTTCTAAATGTTTAGGTAGTTTAGTTTTAGGCAAAGAATTTTCTAGTTTCAAGTAAAGTAAAAATGCATGTATTTTTGGCACAGAGGGAAAGGCTTTCACAAATGTAGAAAGAATACTGCTGAACAAGATGGAGGTAAAAGCTCAAAAGCAACATCACACAAATATAAAAAAAAATACACAAAAGACACTCATTGATCTCAAACCATGCAGTTAAAAACATCAAACAAGTCATCAAAACACCTGGAACAAGTTGGCAGTTATTCTAAGAAAATAAATCAGCGTTTCCCACCATAATTCTCTGCATTTCACAAACTCGCTCAAAAAGACTTTGCATTTGCATTGGCTCAGGTAGATGAACAACACGAGGAAAGTATAAAGACGAGAAGTGTATTGCATTGTAAAGTCAGAGTGAAGTTTATAGTTCATTCAGTTATGTGCCCCCACGCGCAAGTCATGAGGAGCCGATTGGTAGCGTTGACGTCTAACTACAAGATGTTTCATTGGATACCGGTCGTTATGACAATCAACCTCTTCATCACGGCCCATGTACTCATTTGTCTCATTCACCAACGTACACCAAATAAACATGTATCAAAATAAATCGTTCCTTTTTTTAAATACGAATTTTTAATTAATTTAGTCTTAGAATATTATTTCATTTGATGTTAGTGTGTCTCTTAAAAGGCTTAGGAGGATGGCGTTGAGGCTGAATGGGCCCACTGTTAATCATTGAACGACATGCACCCAATAATCCCTGAACTGGATTTAAAGACCATGGCAGTCAAGGCTTGTTTGGTAGTAAAAGACAAGAGGAAAACATATTGGTCCAAATCCTACCGTGGGTTTGGGTTACCTGTTGGACATTACCCCCTTCTGAGAGATGTGGAATCATTCATGAAGTAAGAGATTCATAAACACGCGTTACAACAAGTTATGGACGGACAAATTAATCGGAATACGTCATCTAGAATAAGACACTCATTTATAAATAGATTCCCAGAGCAGAGGAGAGCACCATGGCACCAGAGTAGAAGAAGCTATAAATATAAAATAGATTTGTATATTAAATATCATTTTTACACACACATATTGCACGTGACGTGTGAGGCAGACACCTGAGGCCGGCTCAGAAGCACTTCCTGAAGACGATCTGGGGGCCGTACTCCTCGTACTCCTCCCGGCTGATCCAGGCGCAGCCCCCCGGTGCCGGCATGCTGGCCAGCGCCGCGCCCCCCCCGCCACACCGAGGACCCTCGGTCCGCGGGGCTGGAGACCCGCACCCGGCCCCCCGGCCCCCCCGGCTCTAGGCAGCCCAGCTCGCGCTGCAGCCGCTCGGGCAGGCCCGCCAGGAGCGTGTTCCCGCCTGTGGGGACGGACGGACAGACGGACGAATGCTGTGATTGGAGAATGGATTGGATCTCCTGACACATGGAGTCGTCATTGCAAATCATGGAATTTCGTTCCGTGGTAAACAAAGCGGGAAAAATGATGCTTTAACCAAGGTTCGATACTGTGGACAGAGGCCATGTTTGTTTCAGGATGACAGCAAGCGCCACTGCTCAAACCGTACAAAGAACCTTAAGGTATTCATTAAAGGACCCACACAGGAATGTTAAAGGAGGCCAATTTCCGGTTAAGATAACACGCTGCCAGCGTGCTTGCTAGAGCGTCTGCAGGTTGAACGGGTGACCATGGCTGACTGGTGAAACGTGACCCGGGGGCTGTACCTGATAGGACGATGTTCCCCAACAGTTCCCTCCGCAGGTCCACGTCCGTGCTGAGGACCGACTTGTAAAGGCTCTCGTGCATCCCATAATGATCCCGGCCAATCAGCTCAGGTCTGAAGAGAATCTCAGGTGCCCTGAAAGAACCACATGGAGCAGGTGAGCTACAACTGGTTTCAATAAAAGGTTTAAATAAAGTTAGGATACGTTGAATGAGAGTTTGGCTGTAACACATATCATGATGGATAATAGAAGATTAGCTTCCTATTATTAAGTCACTTGGCAGGTGTTATTATTCATAGTGAGTGACAGCAGATTTAAGTTACTCGGGGCTGGTAAGGGTTAGGGACAACTGGCTCAAGAAAGGCGACAGGAATGGATTGGGGATCAAACCGAGAACAATCTGGCTTGGAATGTTCCGTGTCCCGTAACCGTTACACTATCCCTTTGCTGACCGCACAGCAGATATTTTGCAACATTTCAATAAAGCAAATTAAAAAAACAAAACAAATCTACACTGACACGTTGCCACTCCAGAACTAAATATAAAGGCTCACATAGGCAAGTAGCCAGTAGCGGATGATGTCGTGGAAATGTTTTAAACACCACAGAATAAAATGGATTCACAAACATTGAGGGCATGATGTCACTTTAGTTGCCCCCCCCCCCCCCCGCTCACCTGAACCTCTCGGTGTCCAGACACACCACCTGTCCGTCGGGCAAGGTGTAGCTCATCTCCCGCCCTGCAGAGGGGCCCCCGGGGGCCAACTCCACCTCATAGTCCAGGGCCACGCGGCAGCACCGCTCCTTCATCTCCCTGACGATCTCCAGCTCGGCACTGGTCCGCATGCACACGCCCTGCTCCTGGAGGAGCTGGGACACACACACACACACACACACACACACACACACACACACACACACACACACACACACACACACACACACACACACACACACACACACACACACACACACACACACACACACACACACACACACACCGTGTGTAGTAAAGGCTCTACATTCTCTAGTATGTGCTTAAGTACAAAGAAATCTGTATTCATCAATCATCAATCTTGAGAAATCTGATAAATCCTTCAAGGCCATACAACCAACTGATAAAACCCCCGAAAAACAATATCATGCTGCCATCAACAATGTGTCCACGGCAGGAATGTGCTCCACACGTTGAGGATTTAATAACGCCCAATTTCACGTCAGACAGCCTTCGCTCAGCGTGACCGGAAAATCCCTTCCCCTAATGCTGATTGGTCGGATCATTTATCAATTCTTGGAAAGGGCCCTCAATAAGATCGAGGGAACAAACAGATCTGCAGAGAGAAACAGAGTGAACTCTCCAGAGCAGGACACTGTCATGGAGGCCAGCTGTCCCCAGCCAGATGCAAGGGGCTGAGGAAGGGCTGTTCGAACGCAACGTTCAACGGCTCCGGTCGAGCTGCAAGGATCAGAGACCTCAGTGAGGCTCACAGCCGCCTCATGGCGGAAGAGGTACACATGCAGGGTGGACTGTACAGATAACAACAGCTTCAGGCCGTATCCTCTCCCCTGGTTGTAACCGAAGAGGGGGGCTGTGTATTATTCATGAGCCCTCTGGCGGAGACTGGGCAGGGGGTAAATGCTCTACCGGTAGAGGACCGATAACCCACTTGCAACTCAACCGAATAGGCCACACTTTGAAACACCTCACAACCACAGCAATGAAACTTGTACGTTTAGACTAATATAGAATGGGCACAGATGATATAAGAATGGCCAGTGTTGAAAGGTTCCTTCACCAACTGGTGAATCAGAACGTTTAGCATCTTGTGCTTTCAAGGATCTCAAACCCAGCTATAGACACAATGGCCACAACATAAATGATTATCACTATGTAGATCATATGGAGTTATCGTTTATACAGCTCCTGTTTGATTGAAGTGAGGGGAGTTGCCTAGCAACCACGCATCTTCTTCCCTGTATAAATACATTTTAATTACACCTAATTAAATAGACCAGAGATAATGACCACTGGGATAATTCAATGGTTAGCTCAACAATTTCCATATGAATATTACCATAGATCTCAATTGCAAACGATCCATAAATCTAAACCAAGAGGATCATTATCTGGACAGATACAGACCGAATAATCTGAGATTAAAATGTTAAAGCTGCAATAAATCTCTTAGGATCTGTTATTTTTGAACCCCAGATGGGTCATTAGGATCTCACAGCACAGCTACAGGACAGTTAAAGTCCAAATAATAAAACAATGGATGGAAAAGTGGAATGAAAACTAGCAAAGGATCAACAGGTAAAAGGCCTCTACATACACAATGAGTAGTAGAAATAAACCATGAACCATGAACGAGCAGACACCTGAGGCCAGCATGGGGGGGTACCTTGGTGAGGTGCAGGGTGACGTCGAGTCCGGCCAGGGGGAAGCGCTGGACGGCGTGCGGGAGGCTGTAGCCCTCATACACCGGCACGCTGTGGCTGGCGCCGTCCCCAGAGTCCAACACCACGCCTGGGGAACCACAGGGCGCGTTACTGGAGCCCCTGATGCAGAGGTACCCCGGTCCACAACCATCTAGTAGTAGCTTTGTCTCAAGCTATATGTTATAGTCTAATGTTTGAGGAGATATTAGACTCAATTAAACGGTTTATTGAAACATTCTATCTCAATGCAATATAACTCAATTTAAACTCTTATGAAAATCCCTTTTGTCTCATACGTGCAATTGTTGGTTTAGCTTAGAATTGTTGGTTAACTCTTATTGTTCGGAATAATTGAAACACAAACCTATTAATAACATTTGACAGTACTTTAGGTGATAACTAACAGTCAAATATTAGTTTTGGAATGTGTTGAAAAATATAATGTCTCCTAACGCACACTTGCTCAGGTGTAGCACAGGGAGTGTGCGTTTTTGCTTGCGCGTGTCTTCCTTTTCCTTTTGAGGAGGGAGTTTAAAGAGATGCCCCCACCTAAAAGGCATTTTGGGGTTGAAACTAAGATGCCCCCCTCTCAAAAGAAGGACCCCTTTTAGTCTGAGCTGTCCCTAAGCGTTGTGTCCCTAGAGTCCTCTGGCCGGCCGTACCTGTGCAGCGGCCGGCAGCGTACAGCGCCAGCACGGCCTGCATGGCCACGTAGACGTAGGGCACGCAGAAGCGCTCGAACATGACCTCCACAGCGCGCTGCCGGTTGTGCAGGGGGCTCATGGGGGCTTCGGTCAGCATCACCGGGTGGTCCTCCGGGTCGGCACCCAGCTGCTGGAAGGCGTGGTGCCAGATCTGGAAACATATTACAAATGTTGATCTGTTGTAGTGTACTACAAACATTAGAACTCAATTAAAAAAAAAAAATTGGTATGAGAATAATATTGCAAAATGTATAAAAAATCCCTATGCAAAAAACATGTACATTTCTATATGCATTATTTATTAGCATACAAAACATACGCAAGACATCCTCAATACAACATAATACTGACATAGCATACACAGCTGTAAGTGGCTCAGAGATTCTGAAGGAATCTGTGCCACTGGAAGGAAAGATTTAATCTTTCCTTCCATAACGTACATTTCTATTCTGATTCTTAGGGTTACTTCACACTAGGTGCAGATTTTTTCAAAACTCGATCACAAAGCACTTTTTTGTGATTGCTCCAATTTCATATGCTTCGACTATCCTCCACCTTAGACAGTAGAGTCTGTTAAATTAAGCTTTAGGGTACGTTAGGTACAGTAGCCCTAACTCGCAGAACCACATTCACATCGGTGGTTTTTCGAGTAGCACCGGAAATTCGGGTGAGGCTCAACACAACAGATTAAATGTAATTGTTTCATTGTTTGGCAGGCAATATTGCTCATACCTACAGCCTACTTAATAAGTGATCAGGCATTTGACACACACACACACACACACACACACACACACACACACACACACACACACACACACACACACACACACACACACACACACACACACACACACACACACACACACACACACACACAGGTACCCGTCCCAGTTCTATACACACTGGTACCCGTCCCAGTTCTATACACACTGGTACCCGTCCCAGTTCTATACACACTGGTACCCGTCCCAGTTCTATACACACTGGTACCCGTCCCAGTTCAATACACACTGGTACCCGTCCCAGTTCAATACACACTGGTACCCGTCCCAGTTCAATACACACTGGTACCCGTCCCAGTTCAATACACACTGGTACCCGTCCCAGTTCAACCCACTGGGTGCTACCCGTACCTTCTCCATGTCGTCCCAGTTGTGGATGACCCCGTTCTTCATGGGGTACCTCAGGGCCAGGACCCCCCTCATGTGCTGGGCGTCATGGCCGATGAAGCCCTCTCGCTCCGAGCTGCCGTTCATCATCTCCTGCAGAAGAACCAGAGAGCGCTGAACAACTGTAGCCCTTCAACATCTGTGGCATCAACATCTGTTTAAGCCTTCTATGATCCGACCACGATGACCTGATCTGCTGACATTACCTCATACTTTGGCAGGCCAATGACGGTGGGGAAAATAATCGCCGGAAGTTCCTCATCGGCAAACCCGGCCTTCATCACCCCAGACCCCGTGTCCAGGACGATGGGGGTCTTAAAGTCTGAGATCTGAGGCGAAAACGCAGATACATCAATTCATGTAAACGTCATGAGGAGTTGGACGTAACCTTGTTTTACTCAACTTCAACATTTATCACTCCATCAACTGGCTTCATTTGATGGAGTTTGAAACAGATGTGAAATCGTTAACCAGAAAGTATTATTAAATAGCAATTAATCTATCCATGTGTGACATCACAAGTGGGAGTGATGGACTGATGAAGCTTAGCACTTGGAACAATCCACTTTGGAGGTGACATGGCCATCATCCAGACATCTCACCGGAAACTTGTGATGTAACCAGTGGATTGTTTTTTAAACAGCTTTCAAATCACCCTCGCAAGTAAGGCGCCACACTGCCAGTACCTCTGAGTAATCCTCTTGCTTCACGGTCGGCTGGTGAGCCGGTAAGAAGGTTCTGCTGATCCTGGTGGACGCCGAGCGCTGAAACCCGTCCGCTACGTCCTCACAGTCATCCGACCTCCCGCAAGGGTCGCACGCCATCAGCTCCCCTGGGGTCTCCAGAGGGGGAGAGGGGGGGACGGAGGAGCAGAGACCCATGGGGGTCTGGCTCCCGAGGGGGTATTGTGATGTTCCGTTGCATGCCGGCGCCATTGCAGCGTTGTCCGTGTCCAACGCGTCCTCCATGAAGGACGCCGGAGACTCCTCACTGAGGGGGTTGTTGTTGTTGTGGTTGTTGTTGCTGTGGCCGCTGACGGCTGAGCCAAGGAGGCCATCGCCACCGGATAAGGGTCTGTGCTTCCGCTCTTTGGGTGGAGCTTCGGTTGGTGGATCGCATAGGGGTGGATCGCATGGGGGTGGATCGCATGGGGGTGGATCGCACGGGGGTGGATCGCACGGGGATGGATCGCACGGGGGTGGATCGCACGGGGGTGGATCACACAGGGGTGGTGTTGGTGTTGGAGAAGGCTCTGATGTGGGCTCCACAGAACAGGGCCTCTCCTGTATCTCCATGGAGACTGCTGTGGCCTCCAGGGAGATTGCCCGGGGCTTAGGCCCAGGAGGCAGCGTTGGCTCACCGCCGGGGTCAAACGCTCCATCCTCTGGTCCCATCTCGGGGATTAAGGAAGCTTCTGGTTTGCAGGTGAGGTCACTTCCTCCTGGTTCCATGTCCGTTTCCATCTCAGCCCTCGCGCTCTGAGGCTCTAAACCCTCTTCTGGAGGAAGTCCCTCAAGATCATATTGGGAATTGCGGATGGTTGTAAGGTTGAGAGTTGGTAGCGGCTCTGAAGTTTCATCAACATCAGCCGCGAGAGGGTAGAGATCACAGTTCAAGGATTCTTCATCATGTTGTTCATCCGAGTCTTCATGACACTCCTGTCCTGGAGTGTCACGAAGAGGCTCTTCTAAGTTCTGCTGAAGTGCCCTATGGGAACGCCGCCGGCTCCCTGATAGAAGATCATCGCAGAGTTCCTGGTCGTCCGGATCCAATGTTCCAAACGTCACGAGGGCCGAGCACTTGACCACCTTCCTGGTCCGGCTGCTCCCGGAGGCCAGCTCCTGTTTCAAACTCGTCTCCATCCTCTCCACCTCCATCGTCTCCTTCTGCAGCTTGTGACGAAAGGCCTGCCGCTCCTCCCTCTGACCCACCGACCCGCTGCCCGCCGAGGGATGCTGCTCCCCGCGGTGGGCCCCCCTCCGCTCCTCCTCCAGGGTCTCCACCTGCCGTCGGAGCTTGTGGATCTCCAGGTTCTCCTCCAGGATCAGCTCGTCCAGGATGTGGATGTTCCTGAGCTCGGGGAGCAGGTCTACCCGGTCTCCTGGCAAATCAAACCCTGAGGGAGTCCGGTCTTCAACACGGTAGCAGCTGTCCAGCAGGGACTCGGACCCAGAGGAAGGGGTCGGTGTTGGGCACCAGTCACGGGTGTGGCAGTCGGGGTAATCGAGGTCCTCATCCAGGCCGAGTACACCAGCTTCAGCCAGCTCACTAGCGCACATCTGAAAGTGCAAAAAGGGCAATGCATCCGACAATTCTCAAGTCAAATAATGAAATGCTAATTTTTCGATAGAAGTTTTGCCATATGAAAACAGTCAAAATACAGTTAAAAGCATTATAAAACATATTGATATGTTGATTGATAGATTATAGCTATATTTCAGATTTCGTCCATTTGTGTTTATGAACATACCGGACCAAGCTGCTCCTCATTTTCCCATAACTCCCAGTGATGAGTCTCAGACCTCACAAGGTCCTCAAACATGGCTTCCTGGGAGAGGACGTCCTCTTCTTCCTGTACATCAACACAGAAGTCAATCATAAACACTTTTTATATAAGTAGTCATTTTATAACTATTTTTTTCTCGTTACTCCTGGCCAAGCAAATGTCCAACCAACAGCATTTGCAATGTATGAAAAGTGTGCCTAAATAAATCTTGGGTAGTGCACAGGCTGACTACCTCAGGTATCCGGTAGGTAGTTAGGTAGGTCGATAGACCGGTTGGCTTATAACAGATCTGGGAGACTAGATTTTGTTATTTTTGGTCAGGGCATTTGATTTATTGATTGCTAGGAGGTAAAGAAAATTAAAATAAATAAAGAACAAAAAATAATGGCTTACCATTGCCTTAACTAACCATTATGGAAAAATTGTTGGTTGACTTTTGTGCAAAGAATTATTATATTCGATTTTGTCTTGAGTTTTTCTGCCCTCTAGTGGCCAGGGAGAAAGTATTGCCCCTTTAAACAAACAATTGTTTTCATGATACCAGGGATAAATATGAAGTCACCGTACCGCCAGGATCCCATCAGCCCGCTCCAGGATCTCCTCCACGTTCCTCAGGTCCTGCTGAACCGTCACGTCCCAATCGATCATGGAGAAGTCCTGGACACTGCCACTGGGCCTGGACCAACAAAACCAACGACACGCAATGATTTCCATGATTTCCATCAATTAAAGGTCAACTACACTATACTAGGTCAACTCATACACATCATGTGTGACAGAATTCAATAGGTTTCCCACTCAAGAAGGAGTGTTGGTGTACCGCTCATGAGCGTGGTTCTGGTCGTGGAAGTCGTACGAGTCCCAGATCAGCGTGGGGTTCCCCTCCGCTGTGCATTCAGACTTCTCCATCCCATCCGTGATGGTGCTGGACAGGAGATGACGGATCGGGCTAAGTCCCGGATCCCGGTTACCACCGAGCGACGGCAGGATCCCGTCTGCTGCTGGCGGCCCGGCGTCGGACAGAGGACTGGCAGGTACCTCTGTCTGTGTGGGCTGGTCTCGGGAACCACTGGAATGGTTCCTGCTGAGATCTGGAGCCTTCTGCTGTCCCGGGGGATTCTGGGTAATGGTGACGGTGTAGGAGTTCTCCAGGTCGTCCACTGGGAGGCTGAGCCAAGGGTTCTGCGGCGGTGTGGCCGACCTTTGAACCTTGATCTGAAAGTTCAGCGAGTCGAGTTTGATTTTAGGGACGACCTGGACGCTAGCCCTCGATGAATTCCCCACGGAACCAAAGTCAAAGGCCTCCTTCAGGTCCTCTGCATCCAAAGCGCCAGACGAGTTCTCCGCGTGGGTCCGGGGCGGCGCTCCAGAGGGCCTGAACGACTCCCTCGATCCGGTCCCACCGGAGAGGCCTTGCCACGCCTCCCTTCCGCCGCCGCCACCGCCGGCTGCTGCTTCGAGGGGGCTGCAGCCGGCGCCATCGAAGCCAGAGTCGAAGGAGCTCAGGGAGGAGGGCTTCCCCTCCGTCTGAGGGGGCATGGCCAAAAGGACCTGCTGCTGGTGTCCAGAGTCCTTCCCAATCCTCCAGGGGCCCGGACTGGTGGGGGAGCACCGGCAGTGGGAACGACTCACTGCCGGTGATCGGATCTCACAAACGGGATTGGAGCGTGAACGAGGGGACAGAGAAGGGTTCCTTTCTGTTTGTTCTGCAGTGCCGTTGGGTTTCGCAGCCTCAGGCGGTAGAGCATGAGGGGGGCTGACATGGCTGCTGCTCAGAAGGTCGTACTGCCATTGGATCGCTATCTGGAGGTCACTGAAGGCCAAGGTGTCCTGCGAGATGAGGAGCTTCCTGAGAGTCATGCACCTAGAGAGGGTCGACAAAGCATAAAACCTTTCAGTTGAAAACATCGAGAAAGTTGGTCAGGGACACATGGTCGATCTAGTTCAAAATATGCAATAATTCAATTTAATTGTATTTTTATAGCCCTTAATCACATGTACCGTCTCCTAGGGCTTAACAGGCAATACAACTGCACCCTGTGGATGCACTAGTAAGTATGTGACTCACACTTTAAACGATTAAGGTCTGAATTTACCAGCCACATGCAACAATACTAGACCACAAAGAATTAACACGCCAGATTTCCCAACCATCAACCGCTCCTGAGGTCAAGTCCCTCATACTCGTCATTATCGTCAACATCACCCCGTCTGAGACGTAGGGGACCAGACCACTCACCGCTGGGCCACCTGGCGGCCGGCCCTCTGCAGCCGGGGCTGGGGCAGGGTGTGAGCCAGCTGGGCCAGGACCAGCAGCTCCTGCAGAGCCGGAGGGGGGTTCCCCCGGAGGAAGGCGGCCAGCGCCTTCCTCCGGGGGTCTGGGCCGGGCCCCTGCCCCGACCGGCCCTGACGTTGGCCGGACACGCAGGAGGGGGACTCCTCCTTCAGTCCCAGCAGCAGCCCCTGGAGGAAGTTCTCCCGCAGGACCAGACCGTACCACCTGTTAGCCTGGAGGGAGGGGGGCAAAGGGGGTTTAACGCACCACTTCACAGCGTTTTTCAAAAGGTTAAACATGGAAGACTGGTTCCAGACCAAGCTGCCATGATTCTGACCTGCTTTAGCTCCATTGCTAGCAGCGGCTAAATGCGTTTGGTTTCATCCCCCAGATGAAACGCTACAGTACCGGTGGTCGCTGGGGTGTTGGAGCCGAGCTGCAGAGACCTCCCTGAGCCTGAGCCTACCTTGCTGAGGCAGCGGTGGAAGTCGCACTGAGCGCCGATCGTCTGGTGGAGGGGCTCCACCGCGGAGAGCAGCTGGTCCTTCAGCGCCTCCAGCTCCCCCACCCAGGGCTCCCTGCCCGGACCCCCCCCCCCGGGGACCGTCTCCTCCAGGGTGTGGAGGACGTCTTCTGAGCAGCGGACCAGGGCCTGCACGGGGTAAAGTATTTAAAAAATTCTGAATTTGTAACTCACTGCATAGACTCCTTCATCTAAAAGTGATTCATGAGAAGGTAGGGGTAAGGCATCCGGCTCAGGGATAATATAGAGTCATAATAACAACAATACATCTTATCTATGTATCATTTATCTGGAAACTACAATAAAAGTTACAAAAGTAACTAGAAAGTAGTCAAAGTAGTCAAATCTAAAATTAAAACATACAAAAACATACAGCGTGCAAATTAAGTAGCAAGTTCATGGACGTGGGAATTGAAGGCTCAAACCCAAAGCCGCGCGAGAGCCTGAGACCCTCACCACTAGACCAGCCTGTTTTGACCCGGAGAATAAGGACCTCTCACCGGACTAAGGCCCAATCCCATTTCTACCCCTTCCCCCTTCCCCTTCCCCCTCCCCCTTGTTTGGAAGGGGGAAGGGGAAGGCGTAAGGGGTAGAAATGGGATTGGGCCTTAGGCCCAATCTCATTTCTACCCCTTACGCCTTCAAAACAAGGGGGAGGGGTAAGGGGAAGGGGAAGGGGTAAGGGGTAGAATGGGATTGGGACTAAGTCCTAATTTCCCGAAACCAGGGCACTGGTAGCATTAGATTCTCTCACCATGGCCGGAGTGTAGACGGACGCCTCAAACTCTGCCGCCGTCGCCCGGGCCCTCTCCTCGTCTTCAGCGACCTCCACCCTGTAGGGCTGGACCCTCTCCGTCAGGAGGGCCTCCATCTGATCTCTAATCTGAGGACAGCCACATTGCACATACAAGGATTTGTTTGTCTGGTAGGTTGCCGCAGTGGGGTATGAAAAAGTCCAAAATACAAAACAGTAAACTATAAATTAACAGTTTCTTTATTTGATATTATTAACAGTCGTGTTTCGTGCAGACTCGCTTTGTATCGGCTGTTATTCACCAAGCAGCCATCTTGGTTCTAAACGCTGGCTGAGCGACGAATACCACCTTCAGTTCCCCCACCCAACAATCTGAAATAGCCTTTGTCTGTCCAGAGACGCGAGTTTCTGATATGAACACTGTTCTTATTTTCATCTTCCCATTCGCAAACATCCCTACAGAATGGGCGTGGGAGCAAAACCAATATGCCAGAACAAATAAAACATGAGCTCACAGATTGGTCTGCAAGCTCAGACCTCCAGTCTGATGTCTTGCAGAACTGGAACTGTTACTCTCAATTTGATTCTATGCTTTGGTGTTCCCATTGTATCGTCTGGATTTAAAAAAGCGTCTTCCGTTTGACGAGATGCAAGAACTTGAAGGTTTAGCAGTCTGCAGTGACAAAAGAGAGCAGAATGAGCAGTGGAGCACCCAGGTCAAAAAGCAGGTTGTAAAAAAACACAAGGATCAACAGTAATTTGATCCCTCTGTACACATTCCTGGTTAACTGGTTGATACTAGTAGTGGACTAACGCGCTAGACAACAGTTTGGTCAACAGTTCAAATTGAGGACAGAAGTACTACTTATTATTAGCCGTACCCTCAGTGCTTCCTTGTGGAGCTGGAGGAGCCTGAGCTGGGCATGGGCCTTGTAGAAGGCCTGTTGCCATAGCAACTCAATTTTGGCCACGGCGGAAGTTATTCTGTAAGCGTGAGGGGAAAACTGTTATAATTAAGAAACTTTAAAACTATATGATGAAAGTCCCAATTACATAGATGCGGACATGATGAAATGAACATGGCTGAATTAAAATGACCCATTTAATCATCCCATTCCATCGAGAATTTCATTGTGGGAAGTCAAATCAGCGGATTTACAGGAAGGTGAATATGACAAATTAACCAAACATAAAATATCTACAGGCCTACACGTAATATGTGGAGCAAAATGTAATTTAGAAAGCAGCTTGTAAAGGTCTTAGATATCCTACGTTATTGAAGGGGGTAAAGTGCACTACCTGCTGTAGTGGTGGAGCATGTCCCTGGCCGTGTCTGTGAACAGGGGGGTCCCGGCCATGGCCAGGTAGCAGGGGTCCTGCTCAGGGAACCTCAGCTTGCTCCCCATCTGTTCGCAGTGGTCCTGGAGCTCGTCCAAACCCAGCTCCCTGCAAACCCAATCAGAGACAAGCAACCAGTCACCCAAGGACCAGGACAGGGGCGTGTCCAGATACGTTCAGGATCAGGGGGCCCAAGGGGGGCAAATAATAACACAGAGCACATGATCGTAGCGGACTAATGTTTGATGGAAATGCAGAATAAAAACAGGACTGGTATCTCTACAATAAGAACATGACTGTGCTCCAGGCAGTGAACCAAGACGATGTTATCCCTACAAAAAAATACAGAACCTGTGACCACAGTCTAGTTGCATACTGTTCGGAATCAGGAAAGCGGATGGCAGGCTAGCGTGTTTATCTGCATAATGCAATTTATTCCCAAGATCGCATCTTTATTTTACCAAGGCATTTGGGCCCCTTGCTACAAAACCACAGCATAAGATATGTTACAAAACTGGATTGAGAGGATTTCACGTGATGCACGATTGATACTTTAGCCATTCTTGGGGCATGGTAGCAAGCAGGAAAATTGCTAGCATCAACAATAAACATCCCTGATCCCTCCTACAATGGTTGAATCCCAAATATCCTGTAAATACCAAATACCCCAAATATCCATGGGTCAACTTCATGCTAGCAATAACATGCTTCACTTTTTCCTTATCCACTCAAAGGCTAAAATAACGATCAACCGAATTCCTTAAACATCTCTTACCCAACTCCTTAACGAAACCATCATAACCAGCCAATAAAATAAGCATCAGCACATCAAACACATAGGATGTGAAAACAAATGCAAGAGTGAATTGCTGCACCCTGACCTTCTGAGACGGAGGAACAGGTTCTGGTTGGCGGAGCAGAAGTCTGTGAGCAGGTGGAGGTCCTCTGGGATGGGGAGCCTGGAGATGGACTGGAGGGTGGAGATACAGGTGGGAAGACGCTGCACCACAGAGAGGAACTCCTGCAGGAACAGGTCTATCTCCTGTCACAAGAGAGAACCGCAGCCATGTAACGCTCAAGAGAACCAGGAGGTACCAGAATGTGGGGTTAATGACTGGACAACGAGTGGACGCGCTACTGCCGTTCAAGTTCTGGAACTCCCTAGACCTCGGTCTATAATACTTCCAGATGTTCTCCTAGGTGGGCATTGTACCCCACCTAACCAATATTTTGTAAGTAAGAGAAGCAGCTTAAAGTGGCAGAGGAAGCATCCTACACAGGACGAGCTTGAGATTTTTTTGATAGATGTGGGACCACAAATTCAAAGTTAACTTGCATGAAACTTCTCAATAGTCGGTTCAATTGCTTTATTGAAATAACCATTGTCTTTCTACGTATCTCTGATAGACAGGACCTATAAACTCTATTTACTACAGTCCTTAAATCTGGCTAAACAGTTGCATTCTTGTAATCGCTGCTTGTGGTAATGTATGATAATGTAATAGCTGTATAGTTTATGATGGCCCACTCCTCGTCTCCATGTCGGGGGGGGGGGGGGGTATACACGTCTCCAAGTATACCCCCACCACCACACTGAGTTATTATGGGTCCGCTTGCCACACAATCTATTCATTCAAGCTGTTGGACTAATTGTTATGTCAGAGAGAACAATGAGTCTTCACAGCCACTAGCTCATGTTTAAAAGAGGCTCTGGGGGTGGCCTAACCTCCAGAACTAGAACGGCCTAGTGTGAAGCCTTGCATCAAGCGTTGCATTAACCACGAGCCCTCCCGACTATGGACTCTTGACGCTACGCTAGGGCGACGATAGTGGTCCAACATGGCCGTCCGCCCCCTTTTGAACATGACTGAATATAATCTAATGACCCCGTGAACACAGAAGCCCCTTTCACTTGCTAATGAGGTCAGCTGATTGCACGGCGCTCTTGCGCAAGCAGCGCCATGGTAACAGACAATGAAGGAGAGGTGCTCTGACGTGAATGTGTGTGCGAGTGCGAGAGTGTTTGTGTCTGTGTATGATCATAAGATCGGGTGACTCTCTAAATATGAACATAGCTGCTCTTGCCAGGGGCCTGCACAATAAACCTGAACCTAGCCCGAGTCTCCTGAGCCAATCCCACGCCAGATCATCCCCGCCCCAAAATAGGTGGCAGAGGCACTTATAGGCTGGGATGAAAACCTGCATCCTAGTAGATCTATAGTAAGCATACTTTTAAGGTTTCTTACTTCCTACAGCAGGGTTACGGTGTTCATTCTTTGGGAGCTAGAGAGGCAGCATGGAGTGGCTTCATGAACGGGGGGCCATCAGTCTTTCCCACACACAAGAGGAGTTTTCGACTAAAGTGTTAAGACCTACAGTGGACCCTTATAGCACCGCCAGTTTGCTTGTGATTGACACAGATAATCAACACGTCACTTTTAGTTTCCTCGAAGGTAAACAGGAAAAGTGCTTGGGATGGAGCCTCCGCATCCCTTGGTTTGATTCTCCTCATGTAAACATCCAAAAACACTGCTAATACCCAGAGATAGAGAATAGAATGGAGGGTGGGCAGTTGTTTTATAGTGCTGGACGCACCTTGATGAAGGCTACCCAGCTCGGGTGATGGTACATGAAGTAGCCTCCTAAACAGGGTGGCAGCTGGCTCCGGTCGATGTAGTTGGAGAGTTCAGCAACGTCCTTCAGCAGAACTTTCTGAAAGCAAACAGAGGAAATCCACTGGGTCACAGCCAAGAGACGGAGCGTATGGATACGAGAAGAGTTTCTCTTCTTCTCTGGGCTTTGACTCTACCTTGAAGGCGGTGTTGTGGGGTTTTGAGGGAGCGATGCTTTTCTGCAACGTCTTCAAGACGTCTTTCTTAATCGGTAGGACGAGGTAGGCCGTGTGGACCGTGCTGGCAGTCTGGTGAACAGACAGACAAATTAACATTCCAGGAAAATTCCTCGGCGTGTGTGTGTGGGGAAATGTGGCCGTAGCAAACCCAGCGATCCTAGACATGTGCAGGGCAGGAGCTGGGGAATGTGTGCACTTTAGAAACCAACACAATATAAGATCTGGTTTCTTATAGAGGGTTGTGTTTGGTAAACAGCTCAACCACAATCATTTCCAACAGCCGTTATTTTTCTAATTAAACATAATGGCTCTCTTCCCCGGTTTATGTACTTCCCCAGTGGTTCTTGAATGCCCCGAAACATGTGACCCGACTGATGTGACATCATCACCCAGTTCACTACCCATGCTCCTGTTCGCCTAGGAAGGAATTCCAGTATGCCCACATCCAGCAGGAAACTGCATTCCCAGGGTGCTTTGCACTGCGGATCACATAGTGCAGGGCAGCAATCTGCATTAAAACGTTGCATAATATTCAGCATCACTCAGGATTGAGTGAGCTAGCCAGCTAGCAAGGGGATCAACTCATAACAGCAGGTAGGCTGGTCAAGACTGGTACCCTCCCTTTCTCCTCCCTCCCTCCTCCCGTCGTTTTCCTTTGGCTTAGCGTGTATGGTTGTGCAAGGCAGGGCTGGAATCAGCAGCTTTGCATGTTCTGCCCTTTGCAATCAACACTGAAACCCTGCTGCCGGCCTTTGAACGTTCAGGGAGGACCGCCTAAGTCTGGAGGTCTCGCTCCGTGATTGGATAAAGTGGGACCGGGATACAAGAAATTCCTTCTTGTTTATTGTACGCCGAAGGGACTGGGAGATCCAGGTTACTGACCCAACAACTCCACATAAGAGGTGGGTTGTCGGAATATAGAGCCATTTAACACATTTTTAAAAAAATATATCGCTTACAGTGCCTTTAACTGTTGGAACCGAATTGTATTTGCAGTGGATATGTTAACCCCATCACTTCACTCACTGGTTTGCAGTAAGATCGATAGGAAGATAACTTTATTAATCCCTCTGATGAGAAATGTGTATGTAACACAGGAGTCCTTGGAAGTACTAACTTTAAAAACAGTGAAACTTGTCTCATTGTGTATATTATACATTTAAACGTGTATGCTTTGTGAGAATAAAACATGTTCCAAATCATGACCAATACTGCAACCAATTTACAAGATGGATTGTGGTCGTTTCCCATTATTCCTCTGTTTCAACGTGGCGTTTGATCCTTTCCATCTTAACTAGACCTAAAGCACATGGCAGTGTTTGTACCTGAAGGAGGAGCAGTGTTTCCGCTATGATTCTTGCGGCAGAGAGAGGTGCCTGCCTCAAATCCGCCACGACGGAGACCAGGCTGTCTCGGTCCTGTTTTTTACTGTTGACAGAAGAGTTATTATAAAACACCCATGCATGGACATCGGTATGAAAATATTTGAACCACGCCCCCACCCTCCCTCTGTCCGCAGACAGAGACTTCTTTGTCTTGGACTTACTTATGCAGAATCAGAAAATAGTTGATGAAGTCGACCACCTCGGCTTTATTGAGCTCCGTGGCGAGTTTGTCGAGACCGTCCGCTGGGAACACGACCAGGGGACAGCCATGTTGATCGAAAGCACCTGTAAGTCAGACAGGGTGCACAACGAAAATAGTTGCACAGGGTTTCATTTTACAAGCGTGAAACAACACAATAAACGACACGTGGAAGTGAGCATCGTACCGGGGAAGAGAACTGCTCCCGAGTTTAAGACGTGGTCCGCGGGGAGAAGCGGGGACGAGACGGGGCCGAGGCGCTCTACAGGGTTTTAGTGGGGAAATTAAGTGTTGATGTTGACAATATGCCACACAAGAAACCATATGCAGCACATTTCTGCAAACATCCCATCCATGGCTGAAGTTTAAACCGCTTTAGCACACGGCATTGCCTCGGACAAAGACAAGATGAGCAATATGTAAATAATACACATCAGACGCGGAGTACAAATACGCTGCACCTGACTTGATGATAAAAGTGTATCCTACCTGTTGACCGTCGGCTCATCTTAAAGCTCCTTCACAGCCTTTTTGTGTCGATTGTTGCGGGGTTTGCACGGTGGGACGGAGTACTTTAACATAGTCCCGGCATACGGCGAGAGGTGGTGTTGCTGTGGCCCGGGGAACAGACGTGTTGGACCGCCTGACTTTCCTCCGCCATGTTGCTGAGCTCCCAGTGATACGGCTCTGCGAGCAGGAGATGCTGAGCATGAATGTATAACCTCAGAGGGCGGGGAGACGCGCACACGCGCACACGCACACACACGCACACACACACACACACACACACACACACACACACACACACACACACACACACACACACACACACACACACACACACACACACACACACACACACACACACACACACACACACACACACACACACACACTAGCGAGTGTTCTGGTTTGGGCACATAGCAGAGTGCTGTGTAAACCACTCGACTTGAGGAGCCGAGAGGAATTGTGAGATAATGTTCTTAGCCTACTTTATTTGTTGTTCCCTATTTTCTTGCCATTTAGATATTACATTTTCGGTTGTTACTTTTAAATAATGAGTCATCAATCAACTTAGTTACTAATTCTACCGCTTGATTGAATCTAGCGATATAGCATTAATGACATTTGTTAGATATTGCATTTCAATTAATTTGAAGTTTAATAAAAAAAACGTTGCATTTTACCACTTTACTCTCTTTATTAAAATCCCTCCCTAGGTCTGTTTATTTGTATCTATGATTTTAAGATAATCTAGTGATCCACGGATTCACCAGTGGGGGTGTCTATACATCAGCGGCCTCTGGTGGGGAACCTGTGTTATACACCGATTTAAGGAGTTTTCCACTGGCAACAGGCTAGGATCCACTTCTCTCTATGAAGTAACCTCAGTTTACTAGAAATGATTCCAGATCCGATCGCTTATTCATTCATTCTCCAAGACTTAAACGGTCATTGACATACATATTAATACATTTCAATTTAACATAATGCCATAAATACCGCAAGCCAAACTATATTGGAGTGTTGGTCTACTGCCATGCTGCTTTAATATAAATAACGTATCACTGTATCGCCCTGAAATTTATTTGAATATAGACCTTAATCAAAGCAGCTGTCTGCAGTTCTCTTTCTAAAGACGCATGTGTGACCGGTGGTTTACATTCATTACAGCAACAGCACAATATACAATCAAACATAATACTTTATTTTCATCAACATAATGCAGATAGAGGTCAAGGGTGCAGGATGCGGATGTGGGGGATCAAACCCAAGACCTTGTCTAACATAAATTCCACTTTCGTTTTCTACTTAATAAGCCATCTTTTGTAGGCTCTTATTTCAGAGGTAAAAAACATTCTAAATTCATGAAAAGTTCCCAAAAGAATTGACAATAATTAGAAAGCAATGTTTCTGCTTGTTGCCTGATCTTTGCAGTCTGCATTTTACAAAAACCACAAAAGAAAAGTTCCCATTTTAATCCTGAAATATTTGCCACAGTAGACCTCACTGGTCCCATTCGTACATTTAAATAATAGGCCTAAATTACAGATATAGCATTGATGATATAATAAAACATTGTCCCCCCATCAGTCCCATTTGGAGGTTTTCCTCCTCATGTACTTCTCCCCCTCGCTGTCTGTGGCCTCGTACAGTGTCTGGTCGTTGTCCTTCATGGCGTGCAGGTACCCCAGGTAACCCACACACACGCTGATGCTCAGCAGGCCAAACACCATCACCGGTTTGTTCTGCAACACATATGGCACAACACACGTTAATACAAGATAGGCTGCACGTTGTGATATACAGGTTATGATGGCAAATACACTTTGACAGAAAACAAATACACATTATTAGACACAGGTTATAATGACAAATACATGTCAAGTCACTTTTTATAATAACCTGTATTTGTTGTATGTGCGTATGTTAGACATGGATCCCAAACAGTATGCCTTTTTTCAGGATTTTAAACATAATCTTGAAAATGACTTCTTATTTTGATCAACCACTATCGGTTAGTGATACATGTTTCTGGTCGGCTGGGTTGGTAATATCGCGAAAGATATTGACAAGCATATCTAGTGTGTGTGGCGTTTTAACAAACTCATTCCCTACAACTTTAAGATTGTGCATTTCTGTTTGGTATTGGTGTTAGCCCCAATACATGTTGAGAACCAATTGATGGTATAGTGCGTCACTGGTCTCACTGGTTTGATGAAGAGTTCAGGGTTGAAGGCTCTGAAGAAGGTGGTGGTCCTGGCGGCTCTCAGCCCCGGACCCCTGAACCCTTCTTTCTTAGGGCCTTCGGACCCCCCACCGGAGTCTGCGGACGACATGTCCAAATGTCCAAAGACGCTGATCTATCGATTAATCGATCCGGATTACCGATCAGTCATAGACGCTTTAAAAGCTGGGACATTGCATATGTATCTCCCATTACTTTGGTGCAGCCATGTTTCACATTTCAAAGTCATCACAACCAACAACAGTGTTGCCAGATTGGGCCAAATATCATTACTGAACTGTACCAAATCCACGACCACAGCACCCACAGTGGCTGGAGTGGGGATTACAACAAGTACAACTTCACCGTCAACTTATATCCAGCCTCAGGTTATATACATTTTTAATTGATGGGAAGATGAGTGTGGTTTTTTTTTGTTTCAACGTTTTAAAATCTGATATTGTCGTCCTTAAGGGGCAGATCACCAGAAAGAAATCCCTCCATTATTTATTCCTGTTGTAACTAAATAACTGCACTCATCAAACTTGAATGATTCTGCTCATTTGGTTACATCTCCACGACAAAACACAGTCGTGTTATCTCTCCTTCGACATCCTCGCCTATACACAGCGGTGGTTCTCGATCCTTGTTCAGCTTGTGGAAAAGAGTACTTTGCATTGAGTGACCATGGCGATGGCGTCACACCAGGTGTGACCTTATTTGTGTGGATGCAAACATACCTACCCTCGACATTTTACAACACAATTAGCTGTAGGCGTCCACATACCAGCTCTCATACCAACAGAAAAGACAAATATCAAGTACACTTTGTAGTTTGATTTATATATGTATTTAGTGCACTAGTGCACATCCCCTTAAACTATCGCTCTTGGATCTATCCAAATAGCGTGTTGGGTTACAAAAGGCGTGGCGTGCCACTTTAACCAGCAGGTGAGACGACAGACGGACAGGAGGGATCTCCCGGGATACGCGCACTTTATACGGTTAGTTAATAATACATTTTCTTTATATAGCAATTTTCTAAGTATACTCAAATACGCTTTACAGAGTGAACACAACAATAAAGTCCTTTAATAAGAACTTATATCATTAAAAAATATTAGAAAAGGAGGAAGGGGAGAGAAGGGAAGGAGGTCATTTCTGGAAAGTTAACGTTAAGAGTATCCCTGTAGGATGCTGTTATTGATGATAGTGAGTATTTTATTAATTGCAGGAAGACGGATCGTTTCGGCCCAACTTGGAGTGGTTTTCAATGCGCTAGTCAAGCGCAAACACTAGCGACTGTTGAGGGATGAAATGGAAATTTAAAATAAATATTGAAAAACAAATGTGTAGTTTCCCCCCTCCTTTTCTAACTCCTGTGGACTGTTGCTTTCACGTATTAATAATATGTGTAGGCCTACCAATACCAATAAGAGTAGATCCACTTATTGTTATTTCAAACTACAAACGCCTGTATGGAATAATAAATGTAGGCCTAATTCATGGATACTACTTTGTTCATGTTTAGTCTTAAAGACGGACGAGGGGCAGCGCAAACATGAACTGGGGCTTCCTGGAGAACGTGCTGAGCGGCGTGAACAAGTACTCCACCGTCATCGGTCGCATCTGGCTCTCCATCCTCTTCATCTTCCGCATCCTGGTGTACGTGGCGGCCGCCGAGCAGGTGTGGAAGGACGAGCAGAAGGACTTCACCTGCAACACCCGGCAGCCGGGCTGCGAGAACGTCTGCTACGACCACCTGTTCCCCATCTCCCAGACGCGCCTTTGGGCCCTGCAGCTCATTATGGTGTCTACCCCGTCCCTCCTGGTGGCCCTGCACGTCGCATACCGGGAGCACAAGGAGTCCAAGTGCGGCCACACGCTCTACGAGGACCGGGGCAGGATCGACGGGGGGCTGCTTGGCACCTACATCGCGAGCATCATCATCAAGACCTTCTTCGAGGTGGCCTCGCTGCTCGCCTTCTACTTCCTGTACAGCGGGTTTGAGGTGCCCCTGTTGTACCGCTGCGAGGAGAGCCCCTGCCCCAACATAGTGGATTGTTACATCGCCAGGGCCACGGAGAAAAAGATCTTCCTGTACATCATGGGATGTACGTCCGTCCTTTGCATTGTGCTGAATGTGGTCGAGCTTTTCTATATTCTATGGAAGCAGTGCTCCAAGTACTTTAACAAGCGTTATGTCTCCGTGGAAGAGAGGCAACGCAGACGCCACAGGTTTATGGTTTCTAATTACAATCTGCCTGTTTCTAACGTCAGCAAGCCCGCATCCCCGCAGGCTCCACCCGGGCCGAACAAGGGCCTCAGGCGATCAGAGCCGTCCTGTACACAAAGCCTCCCACATCTGATGAGACATTGAATTAAGCGTCCCACGGTGTTGGATGTTAATCGTAAGCAAACTGAAAGGAATGACCATGTGGGATCCAACAACATGCCATGTCACACAGTTGGCCTAAGCTAGGCACAACAGCCGTTATCTGTATGGAAGGCAAAATCGTATTCTTGTATTTTATGCAACAAAGATTTCCTTGTGCCTGTAGGAAGTACATTACAACTAATATTACTAAATATATATATATATATATATATATATATATTTTTTTTAGTAATATTAGTTGTAATGTACTTAATAGTACAGATATATCATATAAGGGAAGAGGAAAGTCTTAATTACAAAAAAGGTTTATTGTTATATTCAACCTGCTGGTGGCAGTAGTTGTTTAAAAACACAATCAAATAATTCGAGTTCAGACAATGTAAGATATAAGTAACATTATTCCTCTGTGTGTTGTATTACTAGATCTATATTTATATTTCCCCATCGGGACAGTTTTAAACTCCACAGCTGATCAATCTTCTAAAGAGTTTATAAATACAAACATGCTATACAGTTGACAAAAAAAAAAAAAATACATTTTACATAAATACAAATCATTTCGAGGTCTCCCACTCACTACATGTCAATAAAAAAAAAAAAGTTTTGAAGGGCACCAGTGCGCAGCAGTTTAAAATGTATTTTTTTTTTCTACACCTGAGATTGTATTGTCAAAAAATAAATAAAAATACAAAAATAAAAATCACAGAAAATTAGTCACTTTTTTCCAACATCACCGTGGGTCTCATATCTTGCAGCTGTTTCAACAGAAGGGTGGCCACGACGGAATACGCCCCGTCGACGACAATCCTGACCTTACCGAGCGCCTCAAAGTTCTGCCGGTTACTGAATACCACGCAGGTGTCTTTGGTGTGCAAACTGGACTTCTTCCCGGGGGGCCGACCTCGGGCCCTTGTGGAGTTCTGTTCTGGCGGTGTAGAGTGTTCCAGGAACTTCAGGAAGGACACCTCAAAACCCATGGGTTTAAAGGAGGGCAGAGTATCGCCGAGCTGCGTGCCGTCGTCTGGCGTCAGGGCAAGGTAAGCCGAGGAGTCGCAGGAATCAGTTTCTTCATCGGCGGCGCTGTGCACTATGCGATTCCTCCTCGTGGACCTCGATGTTGCTTTGGGTTTCCCTGCGTTTCCGACCAGCTTGCGAGGTCGCCCTCTTTTGCGCTTGACCACAATAGGCTCTTTGGACACGGCCACTGAGTCGCCGTCCTCGTCTGACGGACCGCCATCAAAGAATCCTCCCGACCTTTCTGCAGCCACCCTTTTCCGCAAGCCGGGCTTGGCCGAAAGGTATTCGCTGCCTCCCATGCCGGTGTCCGCCAAGAGGTCATCGTCGGACAGGTCCGAGCTGTTGTCGGACTTGGAGTCGTCACTCCGGCTGGAGTGGTGTTTGAGTCGGGAGAACTTCTTACAGAAGATGTAGTGGCTTCTCTGCTCCTCCAGGTAGCGCTCAGAAAGCCCGTGGCCCATGTAATGCTTCATGATGCTGCGCTCCGACCTCATGACCGACTCGCAGCCTGCTAGCATGCATGGGTATTGCAAGGTGAAGTTCTTGGTGCACAGCGCAGAGGCCTCGCCCTTGCTCTTTAAAGATGGCTTGCCATATTTAGTCCAGTTGTTCTTCTGCGTCTTCTCCGGTCGTTTTTTCTCACTTACTTTCTGAAGCTTCTTATTGCTCTGGATGTTCTCCTTCCCGTCAATGGCTTTGACAATTGGGTAATGGGTATTATGGGAATTCTTGGAATTCTGTTTTGCACACTCTTCCGGTATCGTTTGATTCAGCACTTTCAATTGGTAGGTCTCGGGGTGCTTCTTCATCGTGTGTCGCAGCAGGTTATACTTTGTGGCATATGTTCGGTTGCAATCTTCCACATCACAACTGAACCCATTTAATGTTTCTTGTCTGGACAGCGTCACACCTCCGTGTAGTTCCTTGATGTGTCCGACGTACTTCCAGAAGGAGGTGAACATCGCCACACACCTCTGCTGGTCGCAGGCGAACTGGCCGAGGTTGATACGAGATAGGATCGCACCAGCCTTGTCCAGGCTGAACTCGTGGAGCTGGAGGTAGTGCTGCAGCAAGCTGGGAACCTCCTGGAAAACTCGACAACAGTCCTTCTCCTGGCATCGGAATTCAGGAACAAATTCGTTCTCAGAATCTGCCACCTCCTCATCATCTTCTTCAGAATCCGTTGACTCGTCCGCTGCATCGGTTCCATCCTGTTCTTTTTTGACCGCCAGCACAGAGAGAGCAGACTGGTGGATAGCCCGGTAGTGGAGGATGAGGTTGTGTTGAACTGTAAAAGCTGCGGCACATCCCTCGTGAACACAGCAATATGGTCGGTACGGATTAAAGACTGCATTCGATTTCTTCCCTTTTAACTTCTTTGCTACCTCTGGAATCGGCCTCTCGACTCTGCTGGCTGAAGTTGTTTTGGTAATTGGTGGTATATCCAAAGGTATAGTTATGTTAGCTTTAGGTGGCGATGAGGGCAATGGGGCCAGAGGAGTTGGTGCAGATTGCAAATAGAGTTGACCATATCGATCAGCAGAGTATCGAGTAGGCGTCGCGGGGAGATGTTTGTATTGTCCAGCCGACAAATCTGAACCAGAAACAGTTTGGGGTGGCAACAGGCTGCTCCCTGTAGATGCCTGGGTGGCAAGATTTCTGTGGACTTGAGTGAAACAATTGTCATTGCTGGAGTTCTGCTGTATAACATCTTTGCCGCAACACTCTCCAAACAATGGTGGTTGGCCTTGGAAGGGTTCTTTGAGGGTTATGCTTTCATTTTCAATGGCATTCTGGTCTGCTTCAGTTTGGGTCTGGTTTTGGGTACCGGGGAATTGAACGACAGGGGCTAAAGTGGGCTTTACGGGTAATTTGGAGATTTCATCGATCGACATCCGGTGAGCAGTCTGGTAGTGAACCCGGCGATTGGAGTTACGTGTAAATGCTTTACTGCATTTATGACAGCCGAATGGTGCTAATTTAGCATTCCTTTGCTTTGCATTGTTAATCATCTCTAGCGTGTAGTTGTGGACTCTAAACATGTGTTTCCAAAGCACATCAGAAGACATAGCCCTAAAGGTGCAGTCTTCACTATGACAAGCAAACGGCTTGACGAATTCTGAATCAGGATCAACGTTTGTTGGCCCAGTCTCTTCCTCCTGTTTCACAGAGGTTTGTATATTTCCATTCACCTTTCCGACCTTTTCGGGTCCCCCACATGCATTATGATCATCTATTCCCCACGGCCTACAAACTCCAGAAAACAGCACTGTTTCGCTCTGTTCCCCCATGTGGTTGAGGGTCAGGGAACCAGTTTGCTGGGATGAAGACCCGCTTAAACCAGTGAAACCCACACCTCCTCTGGGACATCCACTGGGGACTGAAGAGGGAGTTCTAGATTTCTTTGGAGAGACCCGTCTTGATTCTGAAGGAGAGTGATGAACACTAAGGTTTGAAGGTCTCGAATTAGAACTAGAACTAGCGCTATGGTTGTCTGAATGAAATACGCAGCTTCTATGTGTGAAATCACCAGATAATATCTGCTCTCTTAATCGTTTCTTGACATCTTGTTCACTTTGCCACTTTGACTCGCCATGATTAACACTGGATGGCGCCAAACTATGCAGCCCCATGGAAGTTTGCTGCTTTGCTTCAATTGAAATTATATCCGTTTGCTGATTAGTTGTCGCATGATCAGCAGGAAGACTTTGAGGATTAGGCCTGGCATTTTGGTTTTCTGACAGGATCTGCGAGAGTATGGGGTCGGGGTAAATGGGACTGCTATACTGAGGGAGGTTTGATTGAAGGTAAGGTTCAGGGTAAAACTGCTCCTCCTTAAGGTGCACATCCCCGGTGTGCTGTATAACAGAGTTTTGTGGCATCCGCTCAACAGCGCCGTAGGTACCTTGGAAGAAAGGCTGGGAAACTGATGGCTGGTCAAATAGATCAGCCATGTTTGCTTCAGCCATGATCCGTTTCAGAATATCATCCTCAGATCCCATCTCAGGTGAATCAGCATGGGTGAAGCCCGAAGCAGGAAAAGCATTTGGGTGTACTGTAGTGTTTTCCACAGATTGTGATAGCCCCTCCTGATGGAGTGCAGACTGATCGGGTAGCAGCTGTGAATTAAATACATTCTCTGTTGGCTCAGAGTTGAGAAAATCCAAGAATGATGTAGGCAGATCTACTGCTGGTTGAGCCTCAGACAGTGGCTTGCACGTTAGACGCTTGGACAAGTGGCCACCTAAGGATTTGGAACTGTTAAATTGTTTACTGCACCTCGGACAACTGTGTTTTCCATCTCCAACAATGGATGGCCATTTTGGCCTTTTTCTGGGTTTATTTTGAGTGTCTGCAAGGCTTTCAGAGGTCTCACCATTTAGATATTGGTTATTGCTACTGCATGAAGATGAGAATTTGTCCTGCATTTGCCCGTCATGCGTTTCTTTTGCCTTTGTTATTGCCGGGGCGATATAATTTGAGACAGAACAATTATCACTTAGTGATGTGAAAGATTGAAGTGAATTCCCCACGTCACTACCGTCAATGTATGATGCTGAAACCGAATGAGGGCGTTTCCGAATAAGAGGCGGGTCCATTGAGTGCCCCAATTGAAGCCCTCCACTGGTGAGATCCACCTGTAGCATCCTTTGCATATTTGATGGATAAACGTGGGCGGGAATCTGACCTTGTCCTTGATTTCTGTGCCATTGAGGGGTAGTTGCAACTTGAGATTGCATAGGTGCGCCTGTATCCCCTTGACTTGCCAACTGAGAAACAACAATAGGATTAAGGATATTCCTCATATTCAAGGGAGCATCATGATTTTGAACAGAGGTGAGTTGACTGGTGTAACATGAGCTTGGATCCATAGTAGGATAAGGCAGAGGTTGGTGGACAACTTGTTTCTGGATGGCACGCATTTGGACAGCTTCAGTCTCTGAGGTTTGTGATGGAGGAACCAGTTTGGTACTCCCTGCAGACCCATTGGCAAGCAGCATGCCCTGGGGATTCTTGACATTTTTCCTCGCAATTTTCCATTGATCATAAAACTCTGGGTGCGTAGCACGCATGTGCTTTGTGACACTTCTGTAGGAGCTGTAGTTCCTCGTACAGTTTCCAAACGCACAATGGTGTCGCTCTTGTGCTGAGGGAGTGGCTTGGTTTACAGGATACGGTGCAGCATTTCCTGACCTGATCCCAGATGGTGGAAGAGGGGTCATCGATGGACGAAGGGTTTGACACATTCCTAAAGGTATGCCATTGTCAGATGGATGCATGTTGGTGCATGTGGGCGGGAACTGTTGCGGATAGGTTACGTTGCAGTTGGAAGAGTACATCATCGACCCAGGGCTTTCATTAGGGGAGAACATCGGTGTCTGGTCTTCAAACGCATTTGCGTGCCCACTGTGGAGTCCTGCAGTCTGAGCTTCAAATGAAGGAGTGTCCCGACTCTGCAGGGCGGCTCTCAAATGATCGAAAGAATGAGTTTCTGGACTTGCCATGGGTCTATTTGGATGGGAATTGATATTGGAATTCACAGAGGACCGAATAGCAGAAATATCTAAATCCTGCGTTTGACCGATGGAGGAACAAGGCATATCTTGGCATTCACTTTTGATCACGTATTGTCCAAAGTCTTGCAATGGCCTGCGAGGAGAGGCCAGCAGGCTTTCTATTGAGTTTAACGGCGGTGGCTGTCGACTACTGACATTAGCACAACTAAAGTCCTTTGATTCATGAGAAATCTCAAGTGAAAAGGAAGTCGAGTCGGACAGCATTCGTTCGATTAGCGAAGGGCCTGAATTTTGGGAATTTTGTTGTGAATTCTGTTCTGGGTTCTGCTCTAAATTCTGTTGTGAATTATGTTGTGTAATCTGCTGCTCCTCTTGCATTGTTTCAGTGGTGTGTTCTTCCTGGTGTAGCTCTAACTGGTTTTGAGAATGGAATAATTTTCGGCAGTCTGGGACTTTACACGTGAAGTTTTTATAGTGCTGGGCCTCGTGGTCATAGAGCTTAAAGGCTTCGTTAAAGATCTTTCCACAGTTCGGAAATATGCATCTTGCCTTGAACACAACGTGGCTTTTCCTGTGAACGAGGAGTTCAGGGTTGGACTGAAAACTAGCTTTGCAGTTCAACTGGATGCAGATGTAGGGGTCAACGCCACAATGCACCTGCAAGTGGTCGTTGAGGTGGGCGACGTTGACAAACTGCCGGAGGCAGTACTGGCAAACAACCTTGTTGCTCTGCATCTCGAGGTAACGCTTGGCCTCCTCGTTGTCCCCATGGGCCTTCACATGTGTAAAAAGATTTTTTAGAAACTTGAAGCTCTTTTTGCAGCTTGACACAGGGCAGACATTTTCTTCATGGCTTTTCACCTGAAATCCAGAGACATCGTTCCTGGCGGTGTGTGATGCGCCTCCGCTCGGTCCTTGCGAATCTCCATTCGTGTGAAGGTAATTTTCAGACTTGGCTTTTAATGCTGCTATAATTGGGGCCGCCGTTCTAGGATTAGCCAATTGTTTGTTGTTTTTCATCGCAGTTAGCCTCTCCTTAGAAGACTGCTTTACGTGTGAAGCCACATGCGGAACCAAAGTGTCTTTTGAGGTAAACGTTTCAGCACATATCGGGCAGCTGAAGACGCCAGCTTTAAAATGAGTCTGTGCGTGACGCACTATCCGGTGGCCCAGAAACTCCTTATCGCACAGCACGCAGTACTGCATGTATGCCTGAAAGTTCCGGAACCTGGCAGACACAAAGCCCTTCTGCCTCAGCTTTTTAATTTCTCTGTTTTTCTGCCGCCGGTCCGTGATTTCGTCCAGCTCATTGGTGGTGTCCACAAAGCAGGTGGTGAGGTCTCTGCGGTCCTCCTGACCTCGGTGCTCTGGCCCCTCCTCCTCATCGGGACCCTCTGGGTCCTCGTTGTCGTTGAGCAGGTCGATGGAGGACACGATGGAGGCCTCCTCGCCCATCAGGGCCAGGCACTGTCGCTTCAGGGCTCGCCAGTCCCAGAACTCTGGGTCGAAGGGCCACTGGGTCTTGAAGACCAGTAGGAGCTCACAGCGCAAGGAGTTGGAAACGGGCATGTTCTCCTCCTCGAGCTTCTGGTCGGGCTCGTTGTACAAGCTCTCCACGGCGTAATAGGCGTCCACGGTGGGCTCCAGGAGGAACTCGGTGAGCTGGCAGGCGCGCTTCACCTCCAGGTCGTTGGAAAGCAAACAGGAAAGGGTTTTGCAGATGGTGGCCTTGGAGTTTCCGTCGCTCGACTTCAACTGCAGAGCCATGATGCACATTTCAATGCAGGTCGGCAGTCCAGCGCTGTCCATCTGCGAGATAAAGGATACTAGTGTCAGTTCAATTGACAAGATATTACATGTTAAATAACTGATGTTTAGGGCTTATTAGGTTCTACATCGTAAGTATTTCGTAAATAAACAGAATATTAAAGTTCCTTTCACTAATAGCCCAGCCAAAATGAATTACTAACAAACTTTTCACAAAGCAAAGCCCACACATTTAACATAAAAAAGTGCTTTAAAAGATATTGTAAACATTTAATTTTAACTATTAATTTATAACTATATATTAGAGCTGTCAAGCGATTTATATTTAATCGTGATTAATCGCATTAATGTCATAGTTAACTATCATTAATCGCAAATTATTTTTCTATGCTAAATATCCCTTGATTTTTTTGTCCCATAATTCTTCTCATTTTAATTCTCTTATCAACATGATGAAGTGCATCGGCTTGCCTTGTGCAAATGATTTTCTATTGATAACAACATTGGCATATACTGATCAAAACAGGACGATACAAAAAAAGAGCCTATAGTGCAAATAAACGACTGCTTTGAACAAATGTCATTTGAACATAGCAGTCAGGCTACTGCTTCTTTGTTTTGAGCCAAAAAAAAAAAATTTTTTTTTTTTTTTTTTAATAAAATAATTACGTTAATCGCGCGTTAATTTTTTTTAACGCCGTTAAATTTGGTTTGCGTTAACGCCGTTAATAACGCGTTTAACTGACAGCTCTACTATATATATATATATATATAATTTTGTTGCAAAAAATGATTTTTTGTTAACGGTCTATTAAATCAGAAAAACTAATAAAAAACAATGGTTATATTACATCATTATTATTTACATCATTATTACCAAAGATGGAGAACATTTCAGGCCGCACTTTAGTAAATCGCCACCAGAGAGCATCATCACTCTCCCTTTTGATCCACACACGTCAACGAATGCTGACTGACCTCTGATTGGACGACTTTTATAAGGAATAGGATGTGGAACACGGTTTTGGAGAGCATGGACATCTTGCGGCATCTTTCCAGGAAGTCCTGCTCAGAGGACTCAAGCCTCTTCAGCAACTTGCTCCAGAACAAGGTGAGTTCCCTGGTGGAGACAAAAACACTTAAGACAGCGAAACCCTTCTCAATGAGGAGGCCGGGTGGTTTAGAGGTCTGTGTGTTGGACTCCCAGTCGAAAAGTACCGGGTTGAACCCGAATTTCCACAGTGAGTGTACCTGTACCTGTATACATCTTTGAGCCGGATGCCCCAAGCACTTCCTCTCAGGATTAGCTATTAAGTAGCCAGTTTTGCATAAGCATCTGCTAAATTAATCAATAGTACATTGGTAAATAGTGAATTTGTATCAACAGATGTACTTTTAGTAGCAAGCATTGGATAGAAAAGCTAATGTCATTTGATAGGGTCTTCCCAGTGTCTCCAAAACTTGAGTCGGTCCCCAGTTGGGGGTCGCCTGATTTCATATTAGAGCATATGGGATAGACGTATGCGATAGACAGGTGAAGCTACCTTTTTATATCCTATTTTTCTGTTTAGCGGCTTAAACAAAAGTATGTTAGTATATATACAAAATACACTGCCTAATGAGTCGTAGCCAGCAGCAAACACTTGTGTGATGCGATGCCCATACTTCCCTGGGACATTGATATAACAGGCAGAGGTTTATTGGGTTAGAACGATGTTTGTAGAACTAAGAATTATACAAAAAACGCAAAACGCTAAAGTCTCGGGAACGACTAGATTTGCTGTGCGGATGCAGTAGCAGGGGAGCATCTTACCAGGCGCAGTAGGTGTCTGCTTGGAGGAGCTGATGGGTAAGGAAGGCGGAGCAGAGGCTAAACGCCACCCTTTCGTCACCGTCCGACTCCAGGTTACAGATCATCTCCAGCGCATCCCGACAGTCCACCTTAGACAGCTGGGAACCAAACCAGCACAGCACCGGTGCGTCGTTAGCACAGGGAACTTGACCGTTAATTCCTGTGGTCGTTTCCATTAAGGAACCTTGCATTGAAATGCATTGCTTCCTAGGTCTAAAGGTCATATCCTTTTTAAATCAATCGGGTGGATGCTGGATGAAAATATGGTAAAGACAGGTCTATTGTTTCTTTGCTTTCGTCAATGAAAATTAAGAACTGTAGAATTAAAACTGATGGTCATCGTTCTAGAAACGAAATCCTGGTTAAGTCACCAATCATTGGTTTCCATCTATCTGTTTACATGTCAATGGACATGTAAACAGATAGAGTCCATGTCCTCAAACGCTTCTCAAAGAAATTCCAAAGCAGAGTCAATTAAGTTGAATGGACATGGACACTAACTGGTAATCAAATCTCAGCCGAGGTTATCATTAGGGGCCACTCACACTAGGGCCGCGGCCCCGAGTCCGAGCTCGAGCTCATTTGCATACTAAAGTCTAGAACGTTTGGCTAGTGTGACCAGACCACGCCATCCGTATTCCAGCACGGAACAGCCCCTTGGCCATGGCACACTTGGGAGAGGTGTGCCGTGGCCAAAGTACAGATGCTAATGCGCGGATACGCAACGTGAGCTGGATGACGTAGTCCTTGCACGACCCATCTTTCTTTATAGGTCCATGCTCTTCTTCCTCACAACCATCATTTAAACAATGGCGGCAAGCGGTCCGAGAGTGGGTTTACGTTGGTGCGATAGTGAAGTCGAGTGTTTACTTGAAATTTGGGCTGACGACAGCATTCACGTTGTTGTTCTCCATTGTTGTTATGGCGGCGAGGACGCTTGGTGATGACGTATTTATCGTATTACGACGTGATGACGTATGTATGAAGGAGCAATCGTGCCCAGGCCACGGCCTTTGGGATCAGTGTGACCACGGGCCAGCGGGGGGAATCGTGCTGAATCTTCCTGCAGCACGGAACAGGCAAACTTGCCTAGTGTGAAGGCGCCCTTAGAGAATGTGAACTTGCCTCCTCCATGAGCTGGTGGTGCTCTGCAGTGGAGCACAGGCAGATGAGGTGCGTTTGTTTAAAGTGCCCCCTGCCCTCGAAGGCCGGGTGCTCCGCGCAGGCCTTGGCCAGCACCTCCGCCCCCTTCAGACGGCCCTCATCCTTCATCAGCTGCTTCAGCCTCATCTCCAGCAGCACCGGGCCCTCCTGCTCCAGGAACTCATCCACTGAGGACGCGTAGAAGAAGGAAAAGGGGGGACTTGATGAGTCTTCAACACAATCACAGACTGACCGATTTGTGTAACTTTAGCTCTGGCGTTGAAATGATACACATTTTGTTGGGAGGCCACCAAGTGCTTTTTTATCACCAAGAAAGCACTTGGTGTAAATGAGATTTTCATTTCCGCAGAAAATAATGACCCAATAAAAAATACATATTGTAGTATCCTCATGTATTGGTTCCTTTAGCTACTCTGCACTTTTTAGAACTTGGTTGTGCAACACTGGAATGTTTCCTTATGGCTAATTGTTTGATTGTTCTCAGCATCACTTGTAAGTCATTATAAATGGTATGGTAAATGGAATGGCGGATGAAGAAAGTGATATTTAGCTCAGTTGGTCATCCAATGATGCACGCCGACCGCAGGGCTGAACGAAGTGAGGACTTGACTCCATCTCCGTCTCGTAGCCAATCAAATGTTCCGACAGGCCCGTGTTGCAAATGTCTTGTGTCAACACTCAGACAAAATAAATAATAAAGGAGCAGGTAGGGTATGGAGAGGAACAATAGGCTCACCTTGTTCCTTCGACTGGGTCTCCTGGGAGAGAACGCCCTGCAGCACCGGGCTGGCCCACACACCCTTCTGCTGGGTCAGGGAGCACAACAGGCTCAGCTGGGGGATCCCGCTCTCCTGGAGCCGCGAGTGGGCCCTCTGCGCACACACACACACACACACACACACACACACACACACACACACACACACACACACACACACACACACACACACACACACACACACACACACACACACACACACACACACACACACACACACACACGCTTGGTTAACATCAATGATAACATTGTTTACATTTGGGGCATTTAGCAGACGCTTTTATCCAAAGCCACTTACAATAAGTACATTTGTCAGAAGAAAGGGAAACTATATATCACTGTCGGGTACATCAAGATAAATACTGAGTTCTGAAAGCTAACATGTGGTAAAGCTATCGCTCTACACTGAGGGCTAACATGAAGCCAGTTGCAAATAGCACAGTAAAAGGTTATATCAAGCACTAACATCAGGCTAATCATTAAAGGAACTACGCTAACAAAGTCAAAACAAGTGCAAAAATCAAGCTCAATGCTAACATCACGACACATGACGGCCCAGTTTATGAGTTAAAAGAAGACAGCTGCAGTATGCAATGTCCTGTGGGGTACCTGGACTGAAAACCTCACTTCCTCCCAGAAGCTGGCAGGAAGCTCCTCCCTGAGGGACAACAGCAGCTCAATGAAGCTCCTGCAAAATTAAACGTAAAAAACATAAATACTGATATTAGATTCACACCGATCATTGAGGCATGGTGGGAAAGCAGACCTCTGCTCTGTTATATATTCATATCAACCATGTTATCAGGTTGCAGTTAAAATCAAATATTTGGTTCATGAATCATTATAAAAGGAATAGTTTCGTTTTTCTCGGCTGCTTGCCAGAGCAATCACATTTAAGACCAGACTTTGAACTCTTGGGACGGCAATTTCTATTATTTATAGAGTAAATGATCAAACAAAGATAGTAGTGTATGGAGCATAGCACCGACGCACCAGCCACAAATCACGCCACTAAAACTGAACACCAAAGAATAATGTATGGTTATACTTGAGTAATACGTGTCAAGTGAGAAGACGCACACTTGCAGCCCCATGACCCTGTCTTCTATGTGCCCGTTGCCCCCCGCCCTAACCCTGCGATCCTAACGAGGGCTGAGCCCCCCCCCCCCCCTTGGGCGCGGTACTCACAGGGCCAGCCGCTCCAGCACCAGCGGGACGCTGTCACACTGAGGGGAGAGGGAGGCCGAGGCCTGGCTGTAGGCCTGCAAGGCGGCCGTGTACACCTCCACCAGCGCCACCGGGTCCTGCTCCACCTCCCAGCAGCCGGCATACTCCACCAACGTCTGGGGGGGGGGGGGGGGGGGGGGAGAGAACCAGATGAGTCGTAGGAGGAATCCCAAATCCCAAGGGGGAGGTCGCCATTGCAACACCAAGAGTAAGAACGGGGAAAAGGATCAAATGGCTGGCTCTTTAATACAGTTTGACAGTTTTATCCTAATTGACTTGCAGTGAATTTCCATACAGGTCATAAAGGAGCAGTTAAGGGTTAGGAAACGAACCCAGACAAATGTCATCAACCAGCAGGTAGAGTCATTTTGCTAAAAGGATGCCTACATGTTATTCTGTGGCCATTGGGGATTTAACCCAGAATCCTGCCCATTTCAGGCATTTCAGCTTATGAATTGTCAGGATTAATTGATGTAAACCGACCATTTAGTCGAAGATATGCATATTCTGTGTGAAAAACACGCCTGCATTTGCAATTCAAATGTTGACCCACAGGTAAATCTGTGTGTCAATAATCCAAAACAGATTTTCCCAGCCCACAGTTCCTATCACATGTTTGAACCCCCTACAGGCAGTATTAGGAACTGCAGTGACTGATCCAAACAAAGCTAAAGAAGCAGCTCTACCAGAACAGCCTCAGCCTGGAAAAGCACACACACACTTAAAATGTGTTAGCCTCACTTCCTGTTGCTTGACTTTTAAAAGTAAAATGCTCAAATTTTTCGTTCATTCATTAGATCTATTATGGTTAATGTTACAATTACTTCCATTTAAATTTGAGGCCCTTTCAACCAAAAGCGACAATGTATGACCTTAGATACATGTCCTTAAGGAGCAGGTATTACGGATCAGGCATCTACCTCAAGGATGCTTACAGTAGCCTTCAGAGTCAGACATTGAGAATCAAACTAGGGACCACTACACTAACATGTCCTTCTTGTTCATGTGTATTTCATGGTCTGTTGTATTTAAAATCACTGCTTGGTTACTTGACAGTGAATGGTGATCTATAAGAGGAGGGTGTTAGTCTAGTGCATTTTTCTATCATTAACAGTGGCTAAAGAGAGCTTCTGTTGTGCTGCTCAAAACACACAGACTCTGTTGCCTCAGAGAACCGGTCCGACACCTGAATGGTTCTCCCCCGAAGGCACGGGACTAACCCCAGCCTCAGGGGACAGCTCTAGAGGAACAAGGGTGAGATGGCCCGACTACACGTGCCTCATTAGGGGCTGCAGAATAACAGAAGTGTGTTGGTTCAACAGAAATCTTAAATTTGACAGCATCCAAACAAACCATAATCAATTCCAGCTTGTATTGTCTTTTATCGTTCAATAAAAAGAACTTACAGAGGAGTGATAGTCTAGTGGTTAGGGTGTGGATTCCCAACCGAAAGTGTTAGGTTTTAACCCTATTTCCGCAGTCAAACCTGTATGCACCCTTCAAAAAAATGCTCTGATCCCTACCCTGTCTGTATCTAACCCGCACCAGTTCTTAGATTACTCGTCGCTGTATCCAATGTCTTACCCCTACCTACTCCTTAATGACCTGTCCCTGCATTCATTGTGTAACCCCTACCAGCTCCTTAATGACCTGTCCCTGCATTCACTGTCTAACCCTTACCTACTCCTTAATGACCTGTCTTTGAATTCAGAGCCTAACCCAAACCTGCTCCAAAATGACTTATATTTGGAAAAACTCACTGTACGTCACTTTGAATAAAAATGGTTGCTAAATTACTCAATTAAAAATAGATTCTAGATGGTCATTGTTCTGATTCAATGAAAGAAAGACACTATGGAGATATTTGGATATCTTATTCAACCATACACCTGCTATTAGAAGCTGTACAAGATATTTTTCCTGTTGATAGTTTACTAGCAGCTACAGAGACACCCTTCCAAAACCACGTCGGTCCCTGAGTTCATTCACTTCTCATGATTTCCAGATAGAGGCCACAGCAAAGCTTCTTAAATTAGTGACATTGTAATTGTCACAGCAGAGATAAGAGTATTGACCAATCAACAAAAAGGCCACATAGGTTATTTGTACCCGCCATTATGAAGTTAATATGCTACCATTGAGATACTTCCTTAAAGGTGCAGTGTGTAAGATTTTGAAATATCCTTTGGCAGATGCAAGTAAATGAAGTAACAATTAAAAAATGTCCAATTTAAGAAAAAACGTTGTGTGTGAACAATGAGCACATCCCTAATAGAAGATCATAAATAATGGCTATTAATCAGGCAAGGAAAAGGCTCATTTTGGATTTCTCTGTGCCTGAAATAGTATTCAAATGGTGCGCGTCTTTCCCTGCAATCTGATATTTTTATGTCAATGGAAGTGGACCCTCTCTCTGTGTAGATATTAAAAGTTCATTCTGAGGAAACGATACCGCGTTTCTTAATTTCACGGGATTATACACTAATTAGAAGAACATAGTCATGGATATTATATTCCATTTCTGTCGAGACCATTCAGCTAAATCCCACAAAAATAATTTAGTGGCATTTTGATAAAAACTAACAGCAATAACATCATTAACAAAAAGCGTTTGTTAACACATACCATTTATGTGAACATACATTAGTTGTTGTTATTCAATATCGTGTTCATTCAAATAAAATAATGGTATTTATATAAAAAAAATAAAGACAGACGGTTTATCATTGTCTTCAATGCTGATGGGAGGTTCGTCCCGTAATTCCACAAAACCTAAAAGGTATGTCCTGTTCTCTCTAACACACCTCATAGAGACAGACAATAAAACGACACAAACGTATTAGATTGTTGACCCTGTAAAAAACGCATATTCAGAAATATTAATTAAAATAATAACTCGGAATAATAGCCTGCACCATAAAGCTATCAGGTCGGGCTGCTTAGCTAATAGACAGACTAACATTAAAATCACAATAAGGTCTCCGTCCAGTCGGAAACAGTATTAAGCAGCTCTATTAAACATTGTAATAGCCGGTCAGTCCTTTACACACTTGTCATTCAACAACAAACAAGTGAAACCCGTCATATTTCAGTAAACATGCAGGAGTGTCTGCTAGCCCATGCTAGTAGCAAACAATCATACCCTTACGGAGAGGTCGGGTACGTTTGTTTTTAATGTCGGCGTCCCCCTGTAGGGTGGAGAGAGGGGCTTCTCCCGTCTTCACGGCTTTACATAATTTTCAACCCAACAATAGCATGGAACATAAATATCTACATTACCAAATCCGTTGATATAGTTGTTAAATATAAAATACTACGGGAGCAAAATGTAAAATACCATGGATATACCTCTCGCTCACCCAAAACAACGCTTTACAAGCCTTAACCCCGCCCGCTAGTGCGGCACCATCACCATGATCCACGCATCTCCCAGGATTAACCAGCTGTACAGAATGAAACATACCCGACAGAAGTCCTGGCAGTACTGAGAAGACGCCTCAACAGGGGAGTCCGTACTGTCTTTCAAGACCACGTCGTACAGCTCTTGAAAACGTCGTTTGAGGGTCCCGATCGTTGTATCGATACTGTTTGTTATACTACGGATAATGCGCTCCGGGTCTATCTCCTCCTCGTCCGCCATCTTCACACCCGAGTCCGGCGCGTCCCACTGCGCGTCACACAATACGCAGTGGTTGCAGCCAGGAATGGGAAGATGCCCCCTTCTGGAAGAGCTTGCCATAGGCTACTACAACCAATGCATATATTTTTATTCCTAGAAAACAAAACAATTACGACGTAGCTTACGAAATTACTTTAGGCGTCTTAGGCCCCCTAGAGTGTTAATTCATTGAGTTGCTAAATGTAACAGTATAATATTAGTTCATAGTACAATACATTATCAATAATGATGCTAAATGAAGTAAGTATATGATATAAGTTCCAAGGAAAAAAGTTGATAAGGGGGTACAAAATATAATTGACTAATCAAATAATTTGGCTCTCTGTGTCACGCTTCAAATAAAGCCGTACAATTCTAACAGGCTCTTCTGTGTACCATGATATGGTACACAATCAATTAATTTGACAGAATAAAGAAAAAAAAGAGGACCAGAAAAACTTTAATTTGTTGATGTTTTACATTTTATTTTCAGTGTTCCTTCTCAAGGTTTGATCCCTCTGGGAATGAGGAGGTGTTTTCTGTCCTTCGGAGTGCTAAGGGTAAGGGGTTGTCGTATATTGGGATTTTGAAGCAGTCACTGTAACTGTTATTAAGGGCTATAAAAGGTAAACACAAGTGACTTGATATGTCTTTATAGTTCTGTTAAAACACAGAATCCCCAGTGTATTCCTCGACCTGTTTATGTAGCAAGTTTAGTTTAGTTTAGTTTAGTTTAGGCGTGGGCCTTCCTCCTGAGCAGTTTTCTAAAGGCCCGCTTGTAGTCGTCGTTGAAGCTGGTGTAGAGCAGGGGGTTGACCAGGGAGTTGGCATAGCCCAGCCAGGCCAGGACGTCAGACACCCGCGGGGAGGGCTGTGCAAGCCTCAGCCCCACCAGCAGCTCCTTCAGGAAGAACGGCAGCCAGCAGAGGACAAAGGCCCCCAGGATCAGACCCAGGATCCCTGCCGCCTTCCTCTCCCTCCGCGACGCGCCACCCTGCTGGCTCCGCCCCTCCGTAAGCTCCCCGTCCGAGACGGAGCGCACCCCGGCCCTCAGGGTGTCAACGGTCGTCAGCCCGGCGTCCGACACGCAGAATGCCCGCGGCGGCTGTGGTTGTGGCGGCTGTTGCCCCCGGCAGCGGTCCATGGAGCTCTGGCTCCCCAGGTTCCGGAGGTTCCTGGAGGAGGAGCCCCTCTTCTGGTACAGCGTCCTCGCAGCGCGGTAGATGCTCCGGTACAGGACCAGGATGACCGCCATGGGCACGTAGAACGCCCCCAGCGTGGAGTACACCGTGTAGCCCACGTGGTCGTGCCTGATCACACACTGCCCCTCGTCTCCGCCGTCGTCCACGGCGACCGCAGCACGCCCGCCCCCGCGTCTCCAGAACAGCGGCGGCAGGGAGATGAAGACGGAGACGAGCCACGCGGCCGCGATCATGAGGGCCACGCGGCGGGCCGACTTCCTGCGGGCGTACTCGGCGGTCGCCTTGGTGACGGCCCAGTAGCGGTCCAGGGCGATGGCGCAGAGGTGCAGGATGGAGCAGGTGCAGCAGGTCATGTCCACACTGAGCCAGGCCTCACACGCCGCGCTGCCCAGCCGCCAGGCGCCCGACGCCACGTACAGCGCCGCCGGCGGCATCACCAGCGCCGCCACCAAGAAGTCGGTGAAGGCCAGCGAGCAGATGAGGTAGTTGGCGGGCAGGTGCAGCTTCTTGGTGCTGCAGATGGCGGCCATGACACCGCCGTTGAGGACGGCGGTGGCGAGGGCGAGCGGGGACAGGAAGGCCAAGGCGAACGCCGCCGAGCCCGCGGTGTCGGCGGGCTGGAGCAGCTGGGGTTGGGTGGAGGTGGGCGGGGCCGTAGTGTTGGAGGAGGTGTTCTGGAGGAGGATAAACGTGGCGGTGCCTGTGGGGTACGCCAGGTACTCCACCATCGCCATCTCCGTGGCTCGGGAGGCTCAGTGCTCAGTCTGCCAGGAAGAGGGTCAAACGCGTGAGCGGCGGGGTTTAACCTGTGGGCTGCCACCCATCAACGGCTCGCTGGGACTGACCACAGTTAAGAAACGCGCCTCATCAGTTTCCATTGATCCTTAGCGCATTTGAAGACTGAAAAGTAGAAACGTCATTGATGAGCATTACATAGATACAATGTTCATTACGTCATTAATGTAACTCTAAATTAAAGTTAGGGTTAGGTAATTTAGTTTAGAAGAATATTTTGTCATATTTGTGGCAATTCTCTTTACATCCCAACAGCAATCAATGAATCGATAATCTGACCAAAAAAGGTAAGAAATCGGATAGAACGGGGGGAAAAGGTACATTGTTGATCCCGAAAAAAATAGTTTGTAGACCCCCACTCCGCCCCCGGTGGGTTGTTCAGACTGGCCTGTAATAAGCCTGTTTAATCATTTCATTCGGCCCGAAAGGAAATGATGGACGGCTGACCTGTCTGTCTACCTAGCCGCCCATCTACCTGCTCACGCTGTGCCTGTTCACTCATTGTGCTAAACGGACTCTCTTCCACAGTGCTAGGCGGACCTACTGATAAAGAGAGGCAGGTGTTCTGGGGGAGAGTTTTTGGAGGGAGGCCTGAAGGGATGGTGTTGGAACTTTTAGATGGATCGGTGTTTGGATGCGTCCCGGGCAAAAGGTACCTCCTAAAGTGATGAAAAAGCTCCATAGCATATTTTTCAAAATGATAATATGCACGGGCTCTACTGTTGCAGATAAAGCCTATAATTAAATGTTACAATCATTCAGTAATAGTCTTACAAATGTATTAAAGCCTAGGGGAAAGAACTTAGTAATCTCTGCAGTTTTTGTGTATGTGCTCCCTTATCAACTTCCAATTAGTTATGGTTTTCTTGAAGGCACGCCTGAGGCATTATTTGTAGGCTACAAACATTATGCTGGGGTCATGTTGGGGCTTTGGTGAGCTCTGATCCATTACAGCTTAGGCAAGGCAAGGCAACTTTATTTATATAGCACTTTTCATACACAAGGCAGACTCAAAGTGCTTCACATATAAACATTGTCATACAATAATATAAAATAATAGATAAGTAAAAGAAAACATATGCAAAGTCCGTTATTCAAGTCAAATCAATGAGTAAAATAAAAAGCTTTTAGAAAGTGCAATGTATTTAAGATTTAGCAGAAAGCTAAAGCAAACATAAAAGTCTACAATCTTGTTTTAAAGGTTCTCAGAGTTGGGGCAAGTCTTAAATCCTCAGGGAGTTTATTCCAGCTATTTGTTGCATAGTAACTAAATCCTGCTTTCTCTGGGGATAATTCACAGATTGATCTCAGAAGATCTTAGTGTTCTAGAAGGCTTATGTAGTGGAAGCATATCAGTTACATATTTTGGGCCTAAACCATGAAGGGATTTATAGGTCAGCAACATGATTTTAAAATCAGTTCTCTGACCTACAGGAAGCCAATGTAACGATTTAAGAATTGGGGTAATATGTTCACATTTTTTGGTCTTTTTTAGAACTCTAGCAGCATCATTCTGAACAAGCTGACGCTTCCTTAGAGTTTGTTTTGGGAGACCTGTAAGGAGACCATTACTTACATGGAGAACAGGGAAGAGAACGGGCTCTATCATGCAGAACCGTTCTGGCCAGAGCAAACATGCCTTTCAATAGCTTCAATTTGCCAGGGCTTTCACTCAAGGGACAGACAGTCAAAGTGATTGATTAGAAGACATTCAGACACTACAACCTTCTTAACTGCTTCCAGAGGTGCCTTGAGATGGTTAATTAAAATAAAAAATGACGTTGCTTTTGTTTCCCTGCAACGCATTATATTATGACTGGAATGTTCAACCGTGACGATAAATTACATCAGTCAGCCACTTGGGGGCGGTAGAGTTAACAAAATCAGGAGAAGGATAAAGTAGGCTCATCATCTCTGCAATATATACATAATTTTTCTATATATTTCGTCATAATCATCTTTAATGAATAATATATCGTTGTAATTGATCATAACTTTAAAAAGTAATTAAGAAAATTGAGTAATAAATGTCTTTCTGTCGTTTACATCATGCTTCTCTAGTACTTACACTGAACATATTTTTTAAGACGTAATTAATGAGCAGATCGTCAAGGATGCCCACAGGCAGACATTGGGGAACGAACCCAGAATCTTTGAAGTGGGAAACAATCTAATAACCACTATTAATTCTATCTAAGTCGCTACATGACGAGGCTTCTGTTCTGCTATTGAGACTCGTTCTTTGCTGTTCACAGATTTGTAAAGACAGGAAATAAGAAACTTTGTTTAGTCCCAGATTAGTCATCAGTGTGCATCAGCACTTCAGTGCTTTCAGTCTCAGAGCCTCCTCTCTTCAAGAGGGTTTCTTATGTGGACGTTATTCTGTTTAAAATTTAGTATTTTTATTTTTTTTACTTCTCTGTAACTTATTTATGTACGATGCATGTGAAAAAAAAATCCACAAAATCAAGCAGATACCTTATGCTTTATGACACTGTGTGTGTGTGTGTATGTGTGTGTGTGTGTGTGTGTGTGTGTGTGTGTGTGTGTGTGTGTGTGTGTGTGTGTGTGTGTGTGTGTGTGTGTGTGTGTGTGTGTGTGTGTGTGTGTGTGTGCGTGTGTGTGTGTGTTTGTGTGTGTGCATGCTCGCGTATGTGTATGTATCTAGCCGATCTAATAGGATGCAGATGGTAGTGTTTGACAGTTTTCAAGAATTATCATGACTGGAACAGGGCCCTATAACTCATCTTTATTGCTAACTTTGATCTGTTATGTATAAAGATACTAAATATGTAGCCTATATTTTATTGGCACCATGGAGGATGTCTGGAATCCAAACATTTCGTTCTCTAATGCACATTGACTCTGTTTGCTCTAGGTGTCTCTGAACCTGTAGCTTTGTTACAAACCAGAGGTTAAACATTAAAGTTCTCCCCACGCACAGTGTCACACATCTGAAGCCGGACGCAGTTCACACCGCCTCCGCTCCTTTGGTTTATTAATATGAGTTTATGAATATTCACCGCGCGGTACATCCCTGATCGGAATATCAGAGCCCCGGGGTACAGTAGCGTGGGAAGACTGGGTGTTGGGGGGAATGGACGCAGCAGGATCTTCTTTTTAATGCTATCAAATATTAATATTTGATAACTTATTTATATTGTATAAATCTATTTTAATGATCATTTTTTAATAATCTATCACTTATATGCCGATCTTAAATGGGACAAGAATATTCAGATGATGCAAATTTAACTTTACGTGGTTATGGTGACAAGATCGTCATAAGGTCATATCCAGAAAATGCAATTTTAGATATTTCCAAGGGCTCAGATTAAGCAAACAATAGGATGGAGTGACACAAGAACAGTGGTAAAGTTGAGGACGAGTCTCTTATCGTTCAAACACATTTATCTTATTTTTCCAGTTTCTTTAATGCATGTAGGCATTGTTGGGTTTAATTGGGGTGGACTGACTGACTACTTTAGATTTCTGGTTAATTGCCCATTCCGCAGCAATACGCATTAATTAAATAGGGAAATAACTCGATAATTACCCCTCCCCCCACCCACCGGCACTCTTTATAAGCAGCCCCTGTTGAAAAGGACTTAACGTGGGTGGGTGCTGTTGCCCTCTGTCATAACAGGCAGAATAAAAACAGAAAATCTGGTGTGACGGGATCACGACCTACTGTATGACTTTACCAGAGGGGAGGAGACCGGAACTATTCACCCCTTCATATTCACCCCTCCAGCTGACACCATCACCAACCCTTTTGCAAATAGAATAAAAAATAACACAATGACGTGGAAATTAGACATTGGGACGGCAACACAAAATGATTCAATGAATCTGATATTTTTACTAATGGACTGCTTTTGACACGGTATCACAACACCAGCATACACAAGGTAGCTTACCCAACATGGTATCGCCCTTGACCGAACACAATAGTGTGCGTTTTAGGAATGAGCCGGTAAACTCTTAATATGTCTTCAAAATGGTTTTCCCGAAGACTTTAAGGGGTAGAGTTGCAATAAAAGCTGCCTGCTGTGACAACCATGCCGCTTTATTTATTGGGGGAAATTCACAATAGAGGATTGAAGGTTTTAATAAAGGTCAAAATAATTGTATTAAAATACACAGAGAGAGAGATAGCGAGGGAGAAGGTGAGTGCTTGGTTTTGCTGAGCTGTCAGTCTTCCAACATTCAGGACACGGCCCCACCCCACCACCCCAACGTAGAGAACAAATATATCAGACGAAAACAGAGAGACAGAAATATATATAAAGAGAGAGAGGCAGAGAGAATTAGAGAGAGATGGAAAGGGAGAATAAGAGAGAGAGAGAGAGAGAGAGAGAGAGAGAGAGAGAGAGAGAGAGAGAGAGAGAGAGAGAGAGAGAGAGAGAGAGAGAGAGAGAGAGAACTACATACGGACCGAGAGATAGAGGGACAGACAGAGAGAAGCCGAGAAAGAAAGAGACAGATAAACCAATAGAGGCAGGGAGAGAGACAGATACAGAGAGAGAGACTCCAGGATTCCAATAGGATGTGGAAGTTGTCACAGGACGATCAGACATGTTCCGCTTCAAATCCTAGTTTGGCTCGTTCAAATCCTAGCCAAAAGGTTTTTGGTTCAAACCCCAATGTCCTGTGAGCGTCCTTGAGCAAGATGCCCCCAAACCCCTACCCGCGGCTCAATGAGCTGGATCTGAACCCACTACGGTCACTATGCATGGGAGTGTTTCATCAATTAATAAACGGTATAAAACGAGTATTGAATAATACATAGAATAATAATGGAACCGGGGAATGGGATGATGAGGAGTTAAGGAAGAGGAGATGAAGTCAAACGTCGGACAGTTAGCCCTGTCAGCCGTCCACTGACGCCACCAAAGGCCGCAGAGCCCAACGAAACAAAGCCAAACGCCGTCCCTTCAGCGGAGGAAAGCACTCGCCTGGTGCCCTCCCACCTCCCTCTCATTGCCAATTACGTCCCATGCTACCGCCACGTTGGGTCTATTAAGCAAGGAGGAGCTGTCACTTCTAAGGAGCCAGGCATTAGTGTTGACCCCCCACACCCCCCCTCCCCCACACCCCCAGCCCATCCCCACATTAATATGAGGCGGAGAGATGGAGTCAAAGAGGAGAGAGGAAAGGAAAGAGGTGGAGAGGAAGAGGGGCAGAGGAGAGGTGAGTAAGGGCAGGTGGTGTGTGTATTGTGGACATTGTTACAATGACATTAACAACAGTTCAAAGCCTCTACCTTTCGGTAGAGGCATCAGCGACCTTTCGTTCACTGATGTTCTTATGTTCAGCAGTCCATCTCCTCACAAACCTGGCCCCTATGTTGACATATTTGCTAGTGTAAAACATCTTGACAGCAAAACAACTTGCATGACCATGGCCTGAATGGATGGCCCCTCAGGGTCTTACATCACCTCTAAATTGAGTTGAACTTGAAGGTTATTTGATCATGTCCTGTCTCAAAGTGTAACCGACAGTGGTAGGCTTCCATTGATGCTGGCAAAATATTTTGACCGCTCCCGAGTTCACATCCACAGGACTCGAACACAGTTCCTCTGTCCTTCCCCCAACATTTACGTCAGCGGCTTAGGCGTTCAGCCCACTCGACTATGTATTAAAGAGCAGGTCAAGGCTGCTCTTTTAAGTCTTTATTACAGTAGGTACCAGAAATGGCAGGGTCTTCATAATATGACATAACAAGAGATGTTTAGAGAGCAAATACGTTATGTATTCAGTAAATAGTGCAATTCTGTAAAAAATGAAACGCAATATGACGATTATTTTCTGTGATGGTATCTTTTGTGTCTTTTAACATTTTGTTTTGTGTTCAAAAGTCCTTTGAAGACATACTTGATTCAAATTGACGAACACAATAGATGCATCACGCCAGAAGCGAAGAAGGATGATACTAACCTGAATCGACTTCCCCCAGTCTATAACTTTATAACTTAGGATCTTCCAGACCTAAAGTCGCCTCATTGTCTGCCAGGGTGGACATTGATGTGCATGATGTCATCCGCTGGCCCAGTCCGTCATGTTGTTATGTCGACTAGGAGGAAGAGAAGATTGTTAGGCTTGTTAAAAAGGGGAAGCGGTCAACCCCACCACCTGACACACGCTGTTGTGCATTTGACTGATGATAGTTTAATTAAATTTTAAATAAATACCGCTAACAGGCAACTTAATGGTGTTAAATCTGCTAGTTAGCTTACTAGTAATCGACATGAAAATATTAGTTTGTTAATTTATAACAGAGAGACAGAGATGAAGACAGAAGGAGAGAAATGGAAGGAGAGAGAGAGAGAAAAATAAAACAGCAAATCATAAAGAGACACACAAAGACAAAGAGACATAAAGCAAATGTATAATTATCCTACCTCCTGTTAAATGTTCACAGCTGTAGTGAATAAATGTTCACTTTACCACAACATTAAACACAGCATTATCTGCTGCTGGAAAACAACAGCAACGACAAAAATCAATAGGCCACCAGAACGGACTTCCTTCCTACCATTTCTCAGGTTGGATTACACCGGGTTTGGTTGTTTTAATGACACCAGTAAAGCCTCAGCCTCCGCTAGTCTCTTCCACAGCTCCCCAGTCCATGTGTGGTTTGGGCGGACATGGTTCTTCTAAAAACACAACACGCTTTTTCTTTAAGGTTTCTTTGTTGCAAACATATCATATCCGTTTCTGAACACCTGTATTGATAAACTTATCAAAATACCCTTCTGATATACTGTATGGATAACCTTATCCATATGCCCTTCTGATCAACTATATTGATAACGTTATCAATTTCCACCTCTGATCAACTCTTTTGATAACCTTCTTTATTTCACCTTCTGGTAGACTATATCTATAACCTTATCCTCTACTGGTAAACTATATTGACAACCTTATCCCCCTCGGATCAATACAGTTGATAACTGTATCCTTCTGTTCAACTTTATTACTAACTGTATCCATATCTTATTCTAATCAGCAGTCTAACTTTATCCTATTCTGATCAACTATATTGATTACCGTAATCCAAATCCCCTTCTGCTAATTGCCTGAAACTGAAATATAGCCCAGAGAATCTGTTCCCCAACTACAACTTCAAGGACAACAGACAAGAGTGTAAGTTTGATCAAATACACTCTGGACTCTGTCCACATCTAGAACGAGGAACTAGTGGCCCGAGGGTATAACCAGATATCCCTGTTGTCATGGAGCAGCATTTACCTCCTGGCTCCTCATTACAGCTCATCACTTCAGCTAAGCCTTGTTGTTGTATTGACAAGTCTGTTATTCAAGTCAAATCAACTTTATTAGTCCAGCCGTTGATCACAGTCCTTCACAGGCCTACAATTAGACACCATCTAACCCTTAGCCCCCTTAAGGAAAAGGAAAGACTCACTCTTCAGTGCCAGAGGGAAGGAACCTTAAGAAGGAACACAGAATAGGGCTCACTCCTTCGAGAGTTGGTAAGGAGGATGATAGGTGCTGAACGGGAAGACATACAATGGAAGCACAACAGAAGAAACAATGTTTTTTTAAACCATTGTCAAACGATTCTAAATGTCGATACTTGTCTCACTGTCTCTTGACCTGTGTCACGTTATACCTGTCTCACTGTTTATACCTCTCTCACATTATATACATGTCTCACAGTCTACACCTGTCTCACTGTTTATGCCGTTTCAATGTTTAAACCTGTCTCACACCCATCCGTTCAGAAAGATATCAGCAGGTGGTTTTACTAGAAGCAGAAAGGAAGACTTTTATCATGAGATCCGCAGAGAGATGTATGCACACACACACTCCCACAAAATCAATAGTTAATATACCAATCTGGATTACTTCCGCCAATGTGTGGTTTAACATCGATAGCGGCCGAGTCAATGGTCATGACATTTAGCACATTTAAAATATTGATTTATTCATTAGCGTTTGATAAAGTTAAACGAAAATAAATAACAAATAAAGACGTTGTAAAGTGTTGAATTGACTCAACAACAGGTATTCAATCAACAATGAAAAAGTGCAATGCACGTAAACTAAGCCCTGTTCTTCTAGTCATGTCTCTGGGTTTGTTTTACCCCTTTGAGTTCCCTGCAGCCTACTCGACGGGTCTTACCATGCGTTAATCCTCCCTGGTGTCCACGCTGGTGCAAGTCTTGAGCGCTCTGAGAGACATAGAGAGGCGCAGGCGAATACTTTGACGGGGTTTCTGCAAATCCTCCCGCCTTGAAGGTCCATCCTCAGGTGTCTTCTTCACATTATTTTATCATCGTTATATTACCGCTGCCCACCGCTGCGTCTCTTGTCGTGTCGGAAACGCTATCCGCGCCGCCGTGCACTCACGCGGAAGCGCATTTACCTGTGCACGCACCCGTGACAGAACATGCGCTCGTAATAACGCGGCGTTGAGAGAATTGTTCAGCTGTTTCCATACAAACTGTCTCTGGTTTCTGTTTAAGATATATAGGTACAGAAGACTACCCAAACAGTGGTCAGAAGCTATTTTTAAACATTTGTTCAGTTGCACAGTTCGCAACCTTTAATTGCCTCATCGGTTTTATAAACCCACAAGCTCATATGCAGGTGTTTAATAACTCAGTTTATTTCCCTTATCGTCCATCTGTTTGGAATGGTAAGAATCAGCCAGAATCAGGGTGATATAGTTTATGTTGGACTCCTAGTTTTTCAGATGTCCACAAAGATCCCTAGCTGTTCATGAGGTCATCCTCTTCCTTCAGCATCCACCTATCCATCCATCACCGATCTGGGTCAACACTTTCCCTTGTGATGTATCTCGCGTCGATTTTGTAATGGATAATCAACATCAAACCTGTTAAAATAGGCATAATAGCGTCGATGGCTCTCCGTGTCTACAGACTTTACGGAGGAGTATAAACCAGCCTTAGGTCTCCATAGTACATGCACAAGGGCGAAAACAATTAGTGTGGACACATTTTTGTGTTGTCATCAACGTTGTCTCCTTGCTTTATTCAAGTGCGTAAACAATCGCCCGGTCAGCTAGATGGTCGCCGTACGAGAGATATAAGGGTCAAGGAGAAATTGCCATTAGTAACCCCTGTAAAAAGGCCAACTCAGACTTCGAAAATCATTAGTTTTACTGCATGGCTCCCTGCTAAAGATATGGATGTATGGTATAACCGAGTGTACCCTCCTTAATGTCTTCTGCAAACGTCCCAGAGGTCTTTCCTCTCCTCCTCTTCTGTTCTCATTCAGAAGAAAGAAGAGGAGTCAACATGGGTTAAACCGAATGTATTCAAATATGTTAGGACCTCTCAGCAGCAACATGGTGCTCATCATGCTACTACTAATACACTACAATTGCCATTGGACGCTACCAGACCAAAAATAACGGGTACACTGCTATACCAGAATAGGGGGGGGGGGGGGGGGGGGGACGTGGCCAATACGTAATTATTATGATTAGATTTTTTTTCATGGGCCCCCCCTCTGCCTTGGGCCCCCCCACAACTGTCCCCTTTGTCCCCGCAGTCCGTCGGCCCTGCATGAGTGTACCAGGCTAAGAATGTACACTCGCTGTATATTAATACGCTTTGAAACTAGAAGCATCCAACAGATTGCATACACACCGGTAACTTCCTAGGCCTATATATTATTTAACTTTGTTACTTTGTCATTGTCTGCTTCTGAACAAAAAGTACCCATCCAAGTAAGCATGCAGCTAACTTCTCAAATTTGCAGGAAAAGAACAAGGAGTAGATAAATGAGATGTTCTGGAAATGATAAACAGAATAAACTCAACTCATTTACATAGAGCAGAACGCTAAATCATTTACCCCTGGAGAACAACATTTTAACAATCAAAGAATCATCTGGAGTCATAAATGCATCATCAGCCACTGAACTACTACCACTATGGAGCCGGTAGGTTAGAACATCTTGCTCAGAGATTCTTAAACGAAGAGCACGGCCATAGTGTTCAATAGCCGTTAATAACGTCCGATGATATTGAGTGACATGGCCCCGTCATCTTCAGCTGGGAGTCCAACACCCTCAACCAGGACTGTCCTGGACCACCAATTCGAATAACTTTAAGAATGGGTCAATAGAAAATGGCCACCAAAGGGCTAATTTAACATGGCAAATCAATTATTTATCATATGGTACATATTGACGTGTGGCATGTGATCAATTACAGCAGCTCTGGCTCACTACACTACGATGACAGTCAGTATCACATAATTATTTTAGAGTTTTACAGTTAAATTCACAGTCTTTAGCAGCTTTAAATATATCTACACATAAGAAGCAATAATACCTTTTACTATATATTTTTACGATTTAAATGTAATTGTATAATTGTAAAGAGATTGTCAAATGATGTTCAACCAACAAACAATGCTTAGCTAGCTGGCTAATTAAAAATTAAAAATTGTCTTTTGGATGAATAAAACATTATGTCACATAATGGTTGTCTCCTAACCACCAGCAAGTTTGAAGTTCTGCCTTGAAGGCTTTAACGATGAGGACCAGAACGTTTGTCCTCTTTTTATGAGCCCCTCACTCATTAAAGAATTTCCTCTCCGGGGGATTAATAAAGTGTTATCTATCTTATTCCTTATTAGTAATTGGCCTTATAAGATGTATTAATCCTCTGCTTTCTCTCTCCCGTTCCAGTACGATTTAGTTAATTAGATTCAAGTGTCGCTATACCACGTTCTTGCTAATGGTTTCCTCTGGTCCCCTAGCCTCCAATGGAGGAGGCTGGGGATTAACCTGCAGCCTCCTCAACCTCTAGCCAACCCCATCTTCTCCGTTCATACTGTCTGGAAAGTCTCTCAAGGACAAGATATTCTAGAAATTCAAATTGTATTTTATTAATTCAATATTTTAATATTCAATATTAACCTCTAAAGAAAAGATTTTCTGAGGAAATGAAGCCTACAAAAGGGCCTATAAATGTGTGTTGGAACGTGAAGGGTTAAGTGAAAGAAGCCCCTTTGTCAGCCATCAGAATGCAGCTGACTCTGCGTTTGTTGGGAAGGACAATGCTATGCAGCTCTATGATGGGTGGTTCCCGCTGTGATTCCACAGAGGTCTTGTAATAGTAATTCAACTCCTCCAGCACCCTACCTACAATGATGGTCACACGCTGGACCTCGTCTTTACCCGTGGTGTTGACATCTCAGACCTGGTTGTCTCCCCGTACACTTCAGCTTTATCAGAACACTTTCTGCTCCCTTCCAAGGTGGTGGTAACCCGACGTCTGCATCCACAGCCTTGGCAAATACCCCATTCAATTGATAAAATTGAAAGATAAACAGAGTTACCCAATTAAATTGCTCCCCTCTGTAAGGGGCTCTGTGGCTAGTCTCACTGAGGACTTCAACACTGCCTTATCTACATCCATCATCCAAATGTGCATGACAAAAAGACCAGCACCCAACTTAACCTGAAGTCTTGCATCTTGCATGGCATAACAGCCTCCTCCTCTACAAAACTGCATTTGCTACTTCCAGACGCACCTACAGAAAATAAATTGATGCTTTTCATACATTCTCTCTTTTGAACGTCCTACAAAAGCATCACCATGTATCCACCTCGACAACCTTCCTGCAGCTCAGCACAATCTCTGTGGATGAATTGCAAAACGAGGACAGGCATCTAAGCCCACAACATTATGCTGGATCCGCTCCCTGCAAAGGTTCTCAAATAACTCTTTGAAACTGTGGGACCTGCTATGCTCACTGTCATGACGCTTTCCTTGTCTACTAGAACAGATTCCTCTAGTTTTAAGGCTGCTTTGATAAAACTGCTACTCAAGAAGCCTGGCCTGGACCCTGGAGTAGGAAGTAACTATCAGACACTCAAATCTACATCCCTAGTAAATCAAAGAACTCCACCCAGATCAAGAAGGTTGAATCTTACCTGACTGCAAGATGGATATCCAAGTAGTACTTGGATAGCAGGTTAACACGGGGAGCTGATAGTCATCGGCCCAAAGCAACGCAGAACACAATTCGAAAATGTCTCACTGTTTTGCTTTGCCGCAGAGTTCCCATGTGAAATATCTTGTGTAACCTTATGTGAGGAATGATGGTGTCCTTCGTCTTTTGAACATGTAAAAAGAAGAACGCCATTCTTTCATCTGAGAAACATTGCTAAAATCAGACCAATGTTATCCATTGGTCTGATTTTTCCATTGGAATGAAAAAAAATTCTCATCTCTTCCTATTCTCGCTTATCTACACTTATTCCCAATAACTGCCAGATCAAATTTAAAGGTGCTTCTGCTTACCTATAAAGCCTTGCACGGATTAGCCTCACCCTGCCTGAAGGATCTTATTATTCCTTATAGTCCTTCTATGCCCCTCTGGAGTTGGGGAAATGGCCTTCTATGAGTACCAGAGGCTAAGAAGAAATCAGCAGGAAACAGAGCATTCTTATATCGAGCACCCTTTCTATGGAATAGACTGCCACCTGTGATCAGGGAAGCTTACTCTGCCGCGGTATTCAAATCAAAACTGAAAACCTACCTCTTTACTCTTTTGTTTGGCACCAGCTGAGATTGCTGCTGCTGATGGACACTGGATTAGATGATGCTTAGATGAAGTATCTGTGCACCCTGCTCCTTTTTATTCATAATGCCATCTGTTTTAGCATGTTGTGGTGACTGTGACTGGATTGCTTGTTAGTTGTGTTCATTGTCAATATTTACGCCATGCTTATTAAGGGAGTTTTACTTTGCCCTCTGGGGAGCAGAGGGCAATATAAAACGATATGTCCCGCTATATCGCAAAAACTAGGGCCACACACATCGACCAGCCGGTGTTCCAGGGCCTTAAATGGTGTAGTTCACGTTTTCTAAAGACCTAAGGTTGTTTATTATCTTGCAGAGAGTAAGGGGAAGAAAGCAAGCACAACAAGAGCAGCCTGGACTATACAAAGGTAGGCCGATCTATACATCATATATCTGGGTGAAAGATCCCACTTGTGATGTCACTAGAGGGTAGAGAGAGGCGCTTGATGACTAATCAACATTCCATATGAGGAAAAGAATAGGGGCCCTTTAAGTGAGTCTCAATGGTGAAACAAACAAACTGGTCCAACCTAGAAAAATTATACCTATTCATGTTGCCTATATCAGCAGATGAGAGGTACATAATGAAAAACATGCATGTGGGTACGTGTGTTTTTTATTTTAAGAGTATGCACGTTTGGAATGTAGGTTTGCAACTTGCAGTGATAAAAGTTATGGAGCCCAAAAGGTTTGCTTTGAGAACACACTTAAATGAATGTAATAACATAAATTCATTCCTGTCCATTATGCTGTGGTGCGTGGGTGAATTCAAGGTAACGAGTATTCATAATACGGGCAGCACATTCTTTTATCGCCAAGGTTGTACCTTTTATCTTTGTTTTTGCCAATGACAGGCTCTGATTATATTGTATCATCATGGAAAGGATCCCCACAGAGAAATCACTTGTTTCTTAACATTTCCCTTGATCATGGTCTGTTCGTTTTATTGTTTGTGTCCAACCAAGAATCACTCAACGAGAGGTTGAGTTAATTTGTTGCAGGAAGAGAACAGTGGAAACTTGAGGGAGAGCTGGAGAGAGGAGAGTTTGATGTGTTGGACTGGGTTCAAAATGACAGGCGTGTCCCACCGTTTCCTTTTCATCTGGCCGCTGATTCATCTCCAACGTAGAGGATGATGCTGCCCTGAACAAAGGGTCTCATGCATCATTCAGAATCAATAGCACAATGTACTTTATTGTGAAAGTTAACTAAGTTTAACACGTACAAAGAATTTGTATTCGTATTTGGTGCTCAACTATAGTAATAAACATAGTAAAGAATCATAAACACAAAACACAAAGAATAATTAAAGTTGCCTGCAAGTACTGTAGTTAAAGAAACTGAAACATTTACCATAAAAAAACTAATTGAACAGCAGTTCAGGTTGAGCAGAAATGTGCTCCCAGCCTCACTGTTCCACTGCTTTTTTTTCCTCACCACAGGTTTACAGAGATTTATTTTGCCTGTAAGCAGGGATGAGCTGGACCATTATGTGAAGGTTGATTTGAGCAATGTGGAACCAGGTCTGCATAGAACTTGGTCTCGATCCCCATCCTTCCCAATGCATCATCTAGTTATTCAACCAAATGTGCATATTTTTTTCTGCAAATGTATCAGCTTCCACTTATAATTATCGGTGTCCACTTCAACTCTTGAGACTTGACTTGGAATTTGATTAAAAGACTTGAGCCTCGACCTGGGAGACAAAGACCTGACTTTAACCTGACTTGGAATGTAATCATCAGCCAGTACGAATAATACAAACTACAGGGGAGAATAGAGGGGAATACAGCTGTAGGATCATGGTCATGTCGTTGCACCAGCCACTGTGTACAAACCAATACCTCCACCTTAAGTCTTGCCGGAAAGTTTTGGTCACGAGCCAACCTTAAGAATATTATGGAACATCTCAGTGAAGCACAAAAAAGAAGATGCAGAAAAATTCTGTCTAAACCCAAAAAGTAGTTGAGTACATCCAGTGTATGAAGGTTAGAGAGAATCATTGCCGGTAGCGGTCTGCGAAGACTGCATTTGTGGAGGCTCACTGTGTGCACAAATTACAGGACACCTTTGACCAGAATGTCCTGTAATTTTACAGATGTGAGTAGGATGAGAAATAGATCCGCAGGGGTAATATCTTGGATGTTCATGGCGTGTGCTCTGGTCTAAGATCTCAAACAAATCACAATATTTGCAAAATGCACATTTAGGGAGAACCCATGATATTCTGCAGTCGGGGTATACACTGATATAATTCAGGGTAGGCATAGGGTCCAAAGGCATTCTGTGGATATGAATACCGTCAAACTATACATTTCCCTGTTTTCATTAGAAAAGTCTGCTAACCTTATTAAATACCATGTCTAATAGTCGTTACAATGTGTTTCACCTTGCTAGGTATTTTAACAAGCTGCCATGCTCGATCGAAACTTTACTTAAGGAAACTCAACAAGATGATGGTCAAAAGGATTTAGAGCAAGTAGCAAGTAGCTATAATGCACCCACATAAAAGGTGTGCGTTAGGTATAACCTTGGCCGCGAGGAGTTCTCCTCTCACCCCTACACCATTGCAACCTTTTGTTTTTCCTTTGTCGCCATCTAGAGGAGAAATATGCAGGCACGAATACGAAATATGTAGGAACGAATACGAACGACGTGCAACGATGTGTTGCAGTTCATGCGAGCGCAGAGGTTTAGATATGTTTGGCCTACATATTTTCTCAGCATACATAAATGCAATGCATATAGAAAACCTCTTCTTTTTTTTTGAGAATTCTATGGAACCACCTCGGTATGTATTCATCCTAGTTTCCCCTAATTTATTAAATGGCTATCCAGAGACAAAAGTCCCTGAAAAGGCCAACAGAGGGAGCTAAAGAACCAGAATCTAGCCACTAGTGGTCGACTCAGAATCATTATTATGTTAACTGTTTATGGATAACTGCCTTTTAATCGCTAATTTTTTTTAATGCATTCTTGGTTGGGGCACTCTTGTGATTTGAATCTCAAAATATTGACTTTGTTTACGTTGTTGAACCATTATGTATGTTGTCATTGTGAGCTTATTATTCGCATCACCATGCATTTTTTTAAGTGTTTTGCCTTGAGAAGAGGGTTTTTTATAACTGGCAATTATGGGAGCATCGATGCAGGTGGCGGGAGTTGACCTGATAAGTTCTCTAAAGTGGTTAACAATTTGTGTATTTTTAGCACTTAAGGCCTACATAGGCTTTGTGAAATGCTTGGTACTTTCCAAAATTGTTCAGATTAGATCAACTTTGATTAAAATACCTGGGATATGTTGTTGTAATGAGATATTTTGCTATGGAACCCATTCCGTTAGAATACTTGGTAAGGCTGAATGTCTCTCGCCTTTCAACTTCCTGAAAATGGACTAACAATCTCAGAAGTTATCATAGACATTTTAAGTAGAATTGACATTTTATTTCCTTAGTTTTTATTTAATTGTGTGAGAGAGTAAAACGATCAATAAACAAACAAACCAAAACAATCCAAGCTAATGTGTCCAAACCGGAGGGGATGATAAAAAACTGAGATGGGCTTCAACATGATCCCAAAACCACACAAATAAACAAAGTTAACCAGAGTTACGGTTACAAAATTGTATATATCATGTTGAATAACAAATAAAATGGACGTAATTTGATTAATTTCTCCAGTCTCTTCAGTGTGTTAAACATGGTGAATAATCACGAACCCTAACCCATTCAAACGTTGGTTTCTTTGTTTCTCTGACATGTGTCAAGAAGGAGGCTTAAGTGGAAGAGAAAGGACTTTAACTTCAAAGAACTGTTAATCTATAATCTCTTTGAACGCTCCCTCACACATACACACATAGCAAGCACAAACACACGCACTCGCAAACACATACAGACATGCACGCAGGCATACACAAGGACTCGTAGACACACGTAGACACGTATGGGTGTGCATACAGGTGTATGCTCTCTAGGATACTCAGGAAAAGGCACCAAAATCCAAAGGGCACTCTCCTCCACTCCCTGGAGGACTGCTGGTCCTACGGGAGAGACAAGGTAACAGGAAGTGGGTTTAGTGAAAGAGGATTACAGGGTGAGTGGGGGAACAGGGCTAATCTGTCTTGGATTACAATCTGATATCCCTCCTTGGCATGAAGCGAAACTCTACTGCGCATTCTGTCTCCAATAGCCTTAATGAACACTTCAAAGAAATGACTGGCAGGACTCTGGCCAACAGCTGTTGATCTTCTGTTTACTTAGTTACTCACTGTTACTAGTACGTTTGTTGGAAGACCTATGTGAACACATTTAATCAGAAAAAGGCCTTGTGTAACCGTGTAATGAGGAACTAAATAGCCTACGTGGAATAAAGAAGACAATTGAAAGAATTTGTTGTTATATTCTGGAATGTTAGCAAACAATAGACATCTGTTGTTTTGTGAAGGTGGTGAAGTTTATTTTGGTTGTGGAGGTGGAGGTGGTGGGGCTGGAGGTGGTGGTGGTGGTGGCCCGGCCTGTAGTGTGCCGATCTCGTATCAACATTTAAAAAGGAACTGGTTACAAAATAATCTCAGAGATTTGTCAGATTATTGTTCAGGTATTGATCGCTCTCTCTCTTTCCATCTTGACCTATGGTCCTGGAAATATAAACATACTAAAGGCAGGGCAAGCAATGCACGCATGTTTCTATTTCGGCAGTTATACCATTTAGAATACACCATCAAACTGTTGTAGTTACATAAATTCGAAGTACGTGAATATTTCACTTCAACATACCTTCTAGCGTCCATCCCTAATTGGCTATTGACACTGGATCTCTGTTCTGATTGGGTGCGTCTGGAGCCTGGTCCAGCCTCCCCCCGTGCGGCCTGCCGGCCCCTGGCTGGGTCTCCCCAGAGTCTGGGCAGGGTGGAGCCGGAGGAGGGGGTCCAATCATGTCCACTCTGGTTCTCCTTCTGACAGAAGATGGAGCGGGCGGTGCTGAAGGCCACCATTGGAACGATCTCCTCGCTGTCGTTGTTGTCCGCGGCCGACACCACCACCGTCCTGGGGGAGCTCGGCCTTGACGAGGCCGCCATTCTGGGCGAGCTCGGTCGGGACAACCCCGCCGTCTGGGGGGAGCTGGGGTACCGGCGGTGCACAGAGGGACATGATGGTGGTAGGCGTACCCTGGAGACTGGCGGTGCTGTCACGGGCGGGGTGCACTGAGTGAACCCGGTCTCATGCAGGGGGGCTGCTGTGCAGTGGTGATGCGGAGGCACTGCGTCCAGCTGACGGAGGTGCTGGCGCCTCCTGGTGGGGGAACCTGCCACATTGCGCAGGTGGATTATCTTCTGGGCCTGCTGGTATAGAGTGGAGGACGTCGCTCTCTCTGGATCCACGTCGTCGTCCAGGTCTTGCTCTGGGTCCAGTTTGGTGGCCTTAGTGGATTTGGCGGAATTCTGACTCACGGTGGCGCGGTTTGGAAGCACGCTGACGTTCTGCCCGGAAGCCCTCAGCCGCTGGGACAGCCTGGTCCTCGGGAACGTGACGGGTCTTCCGGGGTTCTGACCGGTGCTCTGGAAGGAGTCATCCATCAGAACCTCTGGTGGGGGGGGCGGTAGGCTGTCCACGTCCAGGTCGTCCTTGCTGTCTGGCCAGCCGTTGTTGTTGTTGTTGCCATTGCTGATCTTGTCTGCAGTTCCTATGTCTGGCAGAAGGAGGGCACCGCTCCTCCTGGGCCTCTTGATGTGAGGCGGGATGTTGGCCAGTTGCTGACCCGGCCGCCCGTCCACCCCTTGGCTGAACGTGTTGATCAGCCGCCTCACAGAGTTGCGTCCTGGGGGACGGGGGGCGTACCCTGCCACTGGTAGTCCATCAGGGAGCTGGAAGGCCCCCCGATCGGCACCGGAGCCACTTAGAGAGCGCTGTCGCTGTCGCCTGGACAAGTTACAGTAAGGCTCAGTAAATCCACCGTCTCCCCTGCCCCTTCTCCTGTTCCTCATCCGCAGGTCCAAGTCTCTTTGGCTCTGTTGCAGCTCCTTGATTGGCTCAGAACCGCCGGCGGATGCACAGCGTTTTGGTTGGGTGGAGCTCAACGCGGTCAGGGGTCGCCTGTTCTGAGGGTGTTCAGAGGCCACGTTGGCAAGCGGTCGGCTGGGATCCGGGGGCGAAGAGTTGGACCTCTTCCTCACTGGCCTGTCATACTCCTCCTCTTCATTTTCCTCCTCCTCCTCATCTTCTTCTTCCATCTCTTCATCTTCAAGGCCCCAGTGGTTTTGGAATGGATTGGGCGGACTGTCGAGCAAGGCCCGGACATTTCCCACAGACCCGCAGCTCCCCGAGCCGGTGCTGCCGCCACGGTGACGGCAGCGGTGCCTCTCCGACCCTGCCATGGACTCGTTCTCGCCGCCGATGCCGCTGTCCTCGCTGGTCGTGGTGATGTCGTCACCGTGGAAACCCTTCATGGTCGCCTGCTCCACGTGCAGCAACACCTGCACCAGCCGTCCCTCCGCTGCCCGCTTGGTGCGCAGCTTGTCTGAAAGCAGCCTGGAGAGGGAGGCGAAGTAATCCACCTTCTCCTCCAGGGTGGCGTTCCCCATGGCCTGGAAGGAGCTTCCCACCAGCTTCATCTGCTCCGTGGAGTGCTGGAGCAGCTGCTGCAGGAGGTCCGGAGGGGGGTCAGGGACGTTGGTCGCGACGGCGGGCGTGACGTATGGGCCGGCGGTCTTACCGGTCGCGGGCCAGGCCATATAGTCACCGTGTTCCCTCATCATCAGCTCACCCTCCTCGGCCATCTCCTCCAGAGCCTGGTTGATCTCCTCGAAGCGATGCACCAGGATGCCCATCATGGGCTGCAGGGAGAGGTGTGTCTGGGCGGCCTGGTCCAGCAGGCCCAGCAGGGTGTTGTACTTGGCGATGTTGGGGTTGAGGTAGGCGTAGGCCGCCTGGTGGGCTCGCACCATGTGCGGAGGCAGGTCCACCTTCGTACCACAGGACGCCGCCTTCTGTTTCTCTGTCTGTGGTCTCTTCTCGGCGCCTTTAGGCTTTTTTTTCTTCTCCGTCTTCACCGGCGTGGAATCGGCTACAATCTCCTGACACACGATTTCTCCCGATGGCGGCGAGTCCATCTCTGCAGCACTCTCCGTGGTCCCGACGGCCGCAACATCAGGGTCGGCTGAGGGCGGTGGATCTTCTTCTTTGGAATCCTCTGGCGTCAAGAGTAGCACATCTTGTGTGTGGGGTACTTCAACCTCTTCATCATGTGTGTCCGTCTTTAAGCATGTCTTCTTCTCTGCTTGTTCCACATCCTCTACAGCCTGAATAGCCGGTTTAGCCTCTGGTCCCGGGAGTAGCTTTCCCTTGGAGGGAGAACTGCCCATTCTCACTTCCTAATGACTCCGAACAGGAAAACTTGAAAAAGCTTATACTCCCGATCACCCCAACGTGTTAGCTTAGCTAGCTAGGTCAGCCAAGCTCCACAGACCAACACAATATTTCACAAACAATGTTCACTCACCGGCCGGTCTCCTGCCGAGTGTGACTTGGGAGGACCCCAAAAAATGGGTGTTTAACCCCTTTTGTATATTGTCGTTGGCTCCTGCGAGCCGGGCTGGTTTCTAGAGGCTGCCCGATGTTCTGGCTTTGTCGATGCAGAACTCTCGGCCGGGAGCTCACAGGATAAGACGGATAGAAGACACACACAGATGCTCACGCTAAGTCCATCTGCCCCCGTGCATTCACACACACACACACACACACGCACACGCACACGCACACACACACACACACACACACACACACACACACACACACACACACAGACACTCACTCTTTAAGCTCATTACTGTATTTAAAGCTTGTTTACCAGGTGCCTCTTTTAGCTTGACTCCATTACAATGGTTTCCAGGCAACAAGTTCCCTTATGACAGAAGCAATCCACACTTCTTTTCTTCATTCATGAGTAACTTACTGGGATCTGAATTTATCCAACAAAGTCAGGCAAAACCATGTCAATTGTTTTATGGCTACTACTATTGAGTCACTGAAATGTTATCCCAAAACAAAAGGGAAGCAAAAGCTTAGTCAATGTGTTAAAATAATAAATCATGGCCCTGGGGGGGGGGGGGGGGTCGGTTCCACTGATATATTAAAACAACAAATTTCATCTTCTTATTTTTCAAAAGCTATATCAGACTTCCTTTGGTCGGATTCTATATTGTGCTTTCGAGTCTTTTTTTACCGTGAATTTACCCAACCTCCTGCCATCCGCTGTCCTCTGGGCGACCGGACCGCTTCTGTTTACGATCAGCAGAAGCAGGACAGGATGACGCTTCGTAATTCTACAGCAGAACAATAATTATGTCATGAATCAATGTCATCGACCAGCCGACCCCTACCAGCCACGTCACAACTAGTTTAGTTCATTCTCGATAAAGTAAGGTATAGACGTTACGAGTGGTGGGCCACTGCAGGGCCGGCCCTGACCCATTTGTGGCCCTAGGCGAGATTTCAGATGATCCCCCTTGCATCTCAGCTCAAGGGGCGTACTCTAGTTGGCCTTTCACACGTGAACTGTCTGCGGTTCCTATGTCTGGCAGAATGATACCGTTGGAACACGCAAGACCGGTAACCATAGCAACGCCGGTAAACAAACCCGCGAAGCCCAATCCAGGCGCCTGTACTAAGAAGCTCGATTAGAGGGTTAGCGAGGTATGTTGAGCTGAAAGCCTGAGTTAGCTGTACCACGAAATTCGATCTCTTTAAGCGTCGCTGTATCACCATGGTGATTTACGCTCGCAACCAAACCTGGTCGGGAGCAGCTTTTCAGCTGTCTACCCGGAGATTGGCTACTTATATCTGCGTGCGCAGCTTCCTACCCCCTCCTCCGATAATGGCGTCACCATTTGTGGGTGTTCCCGTGGATCTCGGCGCACTTATCGTACAGGCGTCTCTCCGGAGACAGTGGGTTTTTCGGGACAGAACCGATCCCTTGGCATTGTCTGACGATATTCTTTATGAGAGATACAGATTCTCATCAGAGGGTATTGGTTATTTGATCTTCCTTGTTAGACCGTATGTAGTCAATGCTACTCAAAGAAGCCATGCACTTACTAGCGGCGTTTACATGGAAATAATAAACACTAATAAATTAATTAATAATTAATAAACACCCATGTCCCGTCGCTTAGCAACCGGACAAGCTTATCGCACTACTTACGAACAAAGACGTGAATCAGGCAATAAATCCACTTTCCTTGACAGCGGTCAAGTTCGGTGTGCATAAAAGTACCAACGGAGCTCAGTGGACCAATTGCGAACTACTGAAGCTGCTCTAAGTTAAACCCCAATCTGTTCGGAATAAGTGTATACATGTCGATTAAAACGGACTACACCACCTCTTCTATTCGGCATAGAATTCTATGCCGAACAGATAATTGTATTCCGAATGAGGCGTATATATGATCATTTTCATACAAAAAATATCTATATCAGATTTGAGCTACTTTTGCTTGCAGCACGAGCGAGGCCTTGTACGGCTCTGGTTCTTGACTACACAACCCAAGGGGCTTTCCTGGCCTCTTCCTCCAACAGAAGACAGGTTGATTGTGTTCCAAACCAGCTATTTGCATGATGCTAGGAAGGTAGAGCAGGTTTAACTGGCTGATGTCTGAGCACCTCTGGCGTTATCCTTTGTGCGTGATTTGCAAATACAGCTGCACCCAGCCTTAAGGGAAATCAGCCCGGTGCTCAGTGGCGGAGCTAGAACATTTTCAGTGGCCAGGGTGAGACCAGAGATCATTTTGGGGTGGCACATAAATCTATATATGATATCAGGCATCTTGAAATTTAGGGAATATAAAAGGCATGTACAAGCTGTAACTCTACAGTGTCTTGCTGACCACTACAACAGGGACATAAGCCCATGATCCGGAGCAAACTCAATGCCTACAGAGCTTGTTTTAAGACTGAATTTGAAAGGAAACATCACCTCTATTGTAAAAAAAGAGTTTGCTGAGCAGAAGGCACCAGAGTTGACCTCTGAATGGGTGAATGCAGATTTATTTTATTAGTGCAACTGATCAGCTGATCAGGTTGTGGTCGAACGGTCGCTGTGCCCATTGGCTACTGATTAGGCCATCGTTGTACTGTTAGGGAAACATTGTTGTGTGTTCAGCTGAAGGGATTATTTGCGTTCTGTTTATGATCATAGGCTAGTGGGTCAGTGAAGCAAATAGTGATTGTCTATGGTTATGTAGCCCTGTGCTATATTTTCCTTTAATTTTCTTTAAGTTAAAAGGTGTTAATAAATGTTTACTGGTTTTGAGTGCATTATGCCGAATGTTTTATTTTCCTATGGCCTGTATTTTATTTTCATTTGAGTATGTACGTTTTGGTTGTTTTCTTCTGTGACCTTTGAAGCGGAGGGTTAAAAGGTCGGAAGCTCGGCAGCTGGGGAAAAGGAGGTGTGAACCACGAAGAGTACGGACGGCTAGTGCAAGCTCGTGATCCATTTATACCTATAATACTCTGTCTAGGATATAGACTAGAGCTATCCTGTTTCTGGTTGTCGGATCGATAACCACCAGATCAGTGATCGTGTATGTGTTCTTGATGTTCTTCTGGGGTTTACTGGAGATGCTGAACCTGCATCCAGACGTGGACGCGGCGAAGGCTGAGTGCGGTTAAGTGAGATATGTGCCCAAATAAGGATCTTGCCGGTCGTTTGGATAAGACGCCAGCCTAAGGATCTTGCCGGTCGCTTTGGATAAAACGCCAGCGTGGACCAGTCGACACGAGGACAGCGACTTTCCGCTCGCTTCCACACGCACTCCTCCAAGTGAGGGGAAAGGTACATTTGTTTGTTTGTTTGCTCCTGTGAGTGAAGCGGCCGTTCTGTTTTTGGCCTCCACGTACCCAAGCGACGACACAGGCCTGCAACGTGGGGATAAATAGTTCGTGCCGGCATAGGACTTTATTTTGCTTTGTACATTATCTTTCCATCATGCATTTGATTCCATGTGTGAATTGGTTTACCTGTGGTTCGATGCACAGAATGATTCATGTTGATGTTTAACGTGTTAATACAATGAAACCTATATCTTTCATAGTAAATGATGTGTGTTTTTATTGTAATTACCATGCCAGTGATTCCTGTTCATCAGGGGTTTAGTTCTAAAATACTCTACGAGGCACTACAATACAACTAAAGATAAAATCGTGTAGATTACCACATATAGGGTGTGGTCAGTTTAATATGAACTTGGGAGCGTCCCAGTTAACTTTTGGGTTAATTAGAAGATCATGTCCATAGCCATGGCATGGGGGCGCAGTTATAATTATTGTGTCCGTCCTTTTCCCTCTTTGCTCGGATTTTAATGTGTTGTGTGATGTAGGGATGCTAAGTCACTGTCCATGGTTCTAATAATGATTGTGCGTTTTTTTCGTTTTTGGGTCCTCGGCAGGACTTAATGATATTCGAAGAGAACAGTCAGAACTTCTGATCTATTGGACACACTGGACAAAATACACATTAAGTCAGGTGACGGGGGAATAAACAGATTCAGTCATCTACTTGCACTGAATACATGGCTTTCCAGAGTCTGCAATGAAAGAGGAAGGGGCTTTATTGACAATTTAAACTTGTTCTTGGGGCGCAAATATTTTTTCAGAGCAGATGGCCTACACCCAAACAGGTTAGGCTCAAAACTGGTTAGGGATAATCTTCTCTTCTCGCTCTCCCACATATTTACCCTGCCACTATCTGACACACAGATAAAAGACAGACAACAGACCTTGGAGAGAGACAACAGCCCAAGTAGCTATTGGCTCTCCTAAAAGTCGTTATAGGACGCCATCGCATAATTTGCATAACCAGAAGTAAATATCCAATTCATTTTCTCCATAGCATAGCCATTATAAAACATTATTACCCCTAATTTCATCACCATCCAAGGGAGACTTATAAGACTTGATATAAGGCCGTGTACATGACACAGTTTGCATGGTATCAACCTCGTTTTAAGAAAAACATAGTTTATGGCACTGTTTGGCACAGAAACCCGCGATGGGCGGGATGAGCCAAGCTGTGTGCGTGAGTAGCATCCAGCTGCAGCCTCGGAGCCGGGCACCGTGGTGTGGCAACAGCACTGTAGATAGATCTTCACATATACTATTACATCAAACAGCATAGTATCTATCTATACAGAGATTAGTACATGGATAGACCATGGATGTCACAATTAGCGGGTGGAAGGCAGGCTGGTAGGACCCAATAGCAAACAGTTCAGGTAAAGGGTAGTTTATTAACGCAAAAAGGCCAGGAACACCGAGAACACAGGTGACGCAGGTAACACAGGTAACACAGGTAACACCAGGAACACAGGTAACACACAGGACACAACTCACCACACACCACAATGATCCAACGAGGAACAAAGGAAAACCAAGGGCTTGAATACTAAACACAGGGCACGGAACGAGTAACAGCTGAAACACATTAGGGGAGGGAGCAGTAATCACACAGGAGGGAAACTTGACAGGACATGGGGAGAAAGAGACAGATACCAAAGTAAAACAGGAAACACAGGGAAACACACCAAAACAAGACAAGGAAACCGACAGACCATGACAATGAACCTATTAAAGAAAGATCAGCGGACTCAAACATGGCCTCTCATTCATTCCTATTAAAACTGCTCAATGTCGCAGGGAAGCAGCAAGGAGAGATTTCCTTCTGCATCATGGGAGCCGGCGTACCGGATGCAGAAATATTCTCGTTTTCTAGCGTTGTTAGCATTGTAGCATCATAAGTGAGCGGTCTGAGCGAGCGCAGTCGTATTGTTTACCGACAATGGAAGTATAAGTTAACTTCATAAATATGAAAGATTGCTCCACATACCATATAACACCAACAGCATAGTAAATGTATGTAGGCCTAGAAAAAAATACAGTTCAATGTTATTGCATTGAACAGATTCCTTCCAACTATTTACGAAAAGTGCAATCAATAATTTATATGCAAATAAATGGTCGATCAGCAACGAGGTTGGATTAGCCTACCAACCTAAATAATTGTAATACACCAACATTGTTAACTGTCATACATAGCTAAACAAGCAAATGAAAAATTAAATATTAACGCAACTGAAATGTTTATAAGACTATTAACAATATTATAGGGCTGCAGCTGGCCGCTTTGTGGCTGTCTGGACAATGCGAAAGAATCCGCAGCAAACAACGTCAGCTGCAGAGAAGTGGGGCAGGTATTCTTGCTTGTGTAACCCTGTAAAGCGGCTGGCCCTGACAAGCTACACAGTAAGCAGTGGTGGACCAAGTACTCAGACCACGTAGGCCTACTTGAGTAAAAGTTGAGATACCTAGTGTAAAATATGACTTCAGTAAAAGTAGAGGGAGAACTCCCTTTAAACGTTGACTTGAGTAAAAGTATAAAAGTACCTGGCTTCAAATGTGCTTCAAAAGTAAAAGTAATTTGGTTTACTGTAGTTCCAATGTCTTGCTATGTCCTTAATACACTAACATGTACTAGCAACACACTAAATACAATGTCTTCTATTTGTGATATCTAATCTATCTAAACTAGAAAATGCATTTCCTGCAGAAAATGCGGTGAGTGCTGTAGTGCAAAGTGAGGGTAACAATCGCGGGCAACCATCCCTGGTCACGGTTCATGTACTTCAGGGAGTCAAAGCCAAAGCTCCTTTCCCCCCAATTCCTTCTCGACCTGAGATCACCCACACTTCGAGTCTCGTTGTGGAAATACCAGAGACGTCAGAGAACCCAAAGTGTTATGCGCCATAACACCAACAGCAGAACAGTTATTCAAATAACAAAGAGGTGTGCAGCAGGTTTGACAAGATTTTATGTTGGGGTGCCGGTCAGATCCAAGTCTGACAGTAAAATAAAACAGAACAAAAATAGTTTAGTTAACCCACACAAAATAATAACCAGGCAGATCAAACACAGCAATAAATCACAAAAGCAATCAAACAAATGAGCAATGCGATTTCCAAAATATATATTTTCACAATTATTATCCATCGCACGAAAAAGAAGAAGAAGAAGAAGAAATGCAGCGTGAGTACGCTGAGGGCATGGGTGGCAGGTGCGTTCGTGGACTCTTGAAGTGGCAGGAACCGGTTCTTCAGCGGCAGGGTTAACTTCAGTGACGGGCTAATCCGGCTGATACATGCAACTTTAGTTTTGGGTCCCTTAGCATTTGGCGTCGAGTGAACTTATTGATTCAATTTGGTATGTTGTTTTGGCTTAGCGCCGAGTTAACTCTGCAAACTCGGCACTGTATCCTGGAGGAGTCCTTTGCGTTTTTCTAATGCTGCTAGTCTCGTTTTCAAATAAAGCCACTGTCAGTTTTGTGCAGTCCGTGCATTTCCCAGTCCCCGTGCCTGTGAAATCCGAGTACAGAGGCATGTTGGCGATAGGAAAGGCTTACAGCCGGGGACCCAAAAACGAAAAAAACGCACAATCATTATTAGAACCATGGACAGTGACTTAGCATCCCTACATCACACAACACATTAAAATCCGAGCAAAGAGGGAAAAGGACGGACACAATAATTATAACTGTGCCCCCATGCCATGGCTATGGACATGATCTTCTAATTAACCCAAAAGTTAACTGGGACGCTCCCAAGTTCATATTAAACTGACCACACCCTATATGTGGTAATTTACACGATTTTATCTTTAGTTGTATTGTAGTGCCTCGTAGAGTATTTTAGAACTATACCCCTAATGAACAGGAATCACTGGCATGGTAATTACAATAAAAAGAACTTTTACTTGCAATTTTTCTGCAAATGTTCTTCTTTCGAAGGGATTCATAAGCAAAGACTTAACTGAATTTAGGGCTAGCTGAACTCACAGGGAAACAGTGGAAGCAGTACTCAAAGTCGCCATCTTGCTGATCTCTGAGGTAATGGCAAATGCGCGGTTACGCGCAGTGGACGGTGCACTGCGCTTGGGGCTATATCTTGCAATCAATGCAATGCAAACAAAAACATTAAATTCCACAAAGGACCAAGTTACCGTTCTTTTCAAGTTACCGTTCTTTACGGAGGGAACTGGAGCCAGTTCTGGCAGGTCACTGACGTGACGCAAAGGGTTGCTGTGGCAAGTAAGGAGCCTCGCTAGGGAGTTGTTGTCCCTCACCCCTGCTTCCTAACTTGGTGGGCCACAGGCAGGACTATTGTGTGTTTGTGCAGGATACTCAAAGGAAGGACCAGGCCAGCCACAGTTTTCTATCATTATTTTATATTTTCTTTCTGTTTGTTTTTGTATGCCCATATTAGTAGCTATTGTTTAATTAGAATAGTGTAACTCAGATTACTCTCCTTCTATATTGCAGGTATCTCTGTACAAGGTTGGGCCCGTGTTGAAACATGTCTATGCTTGATGTGGTGGGACTGCAAGGTTTGACACTATATACTGCTAAATGCACATTTTTATTATTTACTTTTTGTGTTCAGTATTTAGTAGATATTGCATGCTTTTCCCTTTTGTTTGGTGTTGGCTTTTGTTGCTTTCGTTTCTTTTGTCTTCCACAGTAGCTAGACAGCGTGCAAGTGCGAACCAGACCTTTTTTATATACCATAAGGAGACGAGAGTAAGCTGTAGTTAGAGATTGCTTCCGTTGCATCCCACGGAACGGGTTCCTCCTGCCCTCAAATTGGAGGTGGCGTTGTCAGGCAATCTTACCTATGGTTACCACACAAACATCTATTAGAGTAGCATTTTTGCCATTGCAGTTCACAAGCCAAATAGTTTGTAGGGCATAAAAAACGAAATATTATGCTCCGCTTTGGCTCGCCTTAAGTGCTTTTAGTTAACTTGATCATGATACGGTTTATCAATTAAATGAATTCATTCAAAAAAGGTTTCGAAAATGTTTGCAAGAGATTTTGTCTAAAGTACTATCAGCTCAATTGTGTCAAAACAAATGAACAATTAGCAGACTAAAGATGGCAATGGTCCTGAATGTTTAGAAGTGGACATGAATGTCGTTAAGGCAAGGCAAGGCAAATTTATTTATGTAGCACATTTCATACAACAAAGCAACCCAATGTGCTTTACAAATGACATAGAATCAAAGCAGCAGATAGAATAAATAAAATAAATAAACCACTAGTATGACAAATTAAAAGAAAGCATCAGAAAACAGTTTGGTTTTTAGTTTAGATTTAAAACTGGGAAATGTTTGGGCATATTTGATATTGTCAGTTAGCTAATTCCATAATTGGCCAGCATAATGACTACAGGCGGCTACACCTTGTTTAGTTCTAACTGCAGGCTTAGTGAGCAGATACGTATTCTGTGATCTTAGGGGCAATGATCCCTCTAAGCTGCACCCTGCGCAAACGCGCAACGCTCACGCGTTCTCCGTGCACAGCAAATCTATGCAGCGCATGAAATAAAATCTAAAAAAATTACTTACGCTGCCAATTAATGTCATGAACAGCGCTTTATGTGTACGTATCTCTGTTTAGCAGGTTAGCGTATAGCTGCGTATAGCTCAGAAGAACAAGAGGTGAAACTGGATGAGTTTTTCGTTTTCGAGCGAGAAAGGGCTAGTCTGCAAAACATGCTACGAAGCCAAAGTAACCAGCGAGTTTTCGGAGGGGAAAATTTGGACTTTTTAAGTTGTAAAAATAGCTACCAAAGCGCTGTTTTTCGAAAAATAAAAAAATAATTATAAAAAAAAAATGATCGCCTTTTTATCTGCAACTTGAGACGATCGACGATGGAATCCATCTATCGTCGATAGTCGATAGAATCGACTATCGGCCCATCCCTATACTGTACCGTGCAATTCCGTTGTGTCTTTGAAAGAAGTTCCTTTTAGTCTGCGATCAAATTCCGACAAATTGGCACTTAAACAATTAGGACCTCTAAGACCAAATGTAATAATTAAACAGGTTTCTACAAAGGGGAGGATGTCATGCACCCGAGTGAACCCAAACCCTAACCCTAGAAAATAGGTACGAGAGAAAAAGCTGTGTAGCAGGCTGTGAAGAAGCTAACGCAGTGTTCTGCTCCCCCTGCCTCCTCTTCCACCCTGACGGCCGCACGGCTGACAGCACTGCGCGGGTATTTCTATGTAGGCCTACCACTGTGATAACTTATTTTACACTTGTAAGCCAATGCTTTCAAGGTAAGTCAATAAATACTTGCCTTGATATGCTGCCCCTGTCCTTATGTTGCTGCCGGACATGTTTTCTCCTGTTTAGCTATTTTACATCCTACAACATTTGATTCATGTAAATAATTAATTGTAGATTGCAACATTTTTGTTTTTGGAATTGGCATATAGTGCACCGAAGAAGGATCTCTGTATGAGTTAATCATCTAACAACAATTTGCCTCATCTGCGATTCTTTTCAGGAGCCGACACTGGCTCGGGCGCACTTGTGGTTGGTGGAGCAGTGGGGGGATCATACACCGTCCCTGCCTCATATGTGAGAACTTTACATGATATGAACCTAACCAATGAAGTTGCACGTCATTATTACATCAGAAATAATTGCAATCCACTCTTGAAAGACACGAGTTTGGGGGTCAGTTCTACTCATATACGAAGAGCTTATCTAGTCTAAATAATCAATAACTGGGAAACTAGTTGAGTGAACTTAAAATTAATGTGGTGCCTGAACAATATGGCAGCTTAATCGTTTACTAATTTAACCATTAAAGTAGTAAGCGATTATAAATGCTAACGTGCTAAGTGGAATAGATGGGAAAAGTGTGTAGTTCAAAACGTTAGCAGTTTTTACTTTTTCACCACACCTACGATCATTCAAAAAACCCATGTTATTTCCCATAGACATTTGACCGATGGGACCAGGAGCCTCAGAGGCGGGACTTATTCTTCAGAGGTCTATACAGTGCACGGATACAGATTTATAGGTCCATGACACCCATGGACCTATTTATGACACCAGGGGCGGTTTTGTGGCACGGGCGAACCGGGCAGCCGCCCAGGGCGCCATTCTTCCATGACATGTGGGGGGCACCACGAGCAGTTAAAAAAAAAATCATCTGCGCGTGAAGCAGCTTTCAGAAGTATCATAACATTGTGTGGGGAACTGGAACATTGGCTCCCCCTCTGGCTGCAGGCGCACCTGCTTGTTGAGAAGGGGTCGTGTACAGACCTTTAAAGGGGACCTATTATGCTTTTTCGACTTTTCTGACCTTTAAACGTTGTTATAATGATTGATAGTCATGTTTAACCATACTAAAGTGTCAAATAATGACGTACATGCATTTCGACGTATTCCCTGCTGACAGTCTGGAGTGGCTGTGCAGAGCGCTAAACACTCGGGACAACGTTTGGGCACTTGTTCACATTTCCGTGAAATCATCTAAGTAGGCCGTACGCCCCCATATGCCTGGTCAAATCTGCCAGAGCGCGCGCTTCAAGGAAGGTAACCAATCACAACGGAGTTGGGTTGGCAGGAGGGGGGCGAGGGGGCCGAGAAGGACGAAATCGAGCGTTGACAGAGCAGGCTGAAAGCGCCCAGATGAGAGGAAGAGTTTCCCGAAAAATCTACATTGTTTTTTGTGTATGGTTAAACATGACTATCAATCATTATAACAACGTTTATAGGTCATAAAAGTCGAAAAGCATAATAGGTCCCCTTTAATAGTTCCATGCAGGGACGTCGGACTGGGGGTGCAAGGTGGATAGGCTTGGGAGGGCCCAAGGCAGAGGGGGGCCCATGGGAATGTAAAAATAAAATAAGAATAATATTTCTTTGGAAATTTCTACCACCACCTAGTGGTAGGAGCCGCACACTGCGCTCAGCGGCCAATTGGGGGGGGGGGGGCATCCATCTGTACCTCTTGTACACAGGGCCCAGAATTTGGTGCTACGGCCCTGGGTCCATGAGACAGACGGACTGAACTGACTGACAGTTTCAGTCCCCCCCCCCCCCCCCCCCCCCCCCGCTCGGAGGGAGCATCGCCCTGGGCAACAAAGACCACCCCCACTACTAGTGTGACATTTGTTCCTGAAAGCCTGCTCCCAGTCGCAGCCCTGGGATACAGAGCATGCGTCGAGGGTCATAGGGTGGTGGATACACGGCTGTACTTATCCATCTGATGGCGTTAAAGGGTGAGTGATTGGCTTTGTGGTGCTTGTCAATTGTGTTTCATGGCCTGATAAATGTCTTGATGCATAGACTTGCTTGCGTTTCCATCCACTTCCCAAACAAACTATTATGGTGTGTTCCTGAATCCTCGGACGCAAGCCTTCTGAGTCGGAAGTCGGCATTTCTCGGAGGAATTCTGAGAGTAATAATAATAATAATAATATATTTAATTTGTAGAGCACTTTACATTCAGAAATATCAAAGTGCTACAGAGTTTAAGGGAGAGAAAAAATCTTACGTCTTACGTTTTTCTTTTTAAAACAGCTGTAGTCTGTGGGGCCTTCAGGTGGTCAGGGAGGGCGTTCCATAGTCTTGGGGCAGCAGCAGCGGAGAAAGCCCGATCGCCCATGGTGTGGATTTTGGGTGGTCTGAGGCCCTCAGACCACCCAAGATCCGCACCATGGGCGATGGCGGGCCCAGACTTTTACCATGAGGCCTTCAATGCAATCATCCTGAATTAAACCGCTTTTCAAATGGCTTAATGATGACGTCAGGGTTATTGCCATGATGATATAACCACCCAATATAACCCTGAAAACTGAACGGGCTTTAAGAATAATCCCAATTTTTTTTAAGCCAAAACAACCGCAACAAAACGCACGTAGCCTACCCGAGTCAGAAGCTGAAAATACCGTAATATTCGTCAGATTCTACAATTTCCGACTGTCCATGAATGCAGCAAAAAAATCTTCCGTCATTTAGTAAAAACGGTGTAAAGTACGTGCTTCTTTCCTAGATTGTTTTTTTAAACCAAAATAATATTAATATAGGCTTTACAAATCAACCAAATCAACACCAAAGTGCGATTTCGTTGTGGAGCTCTGATTCCCTTCTTACTTGCTCATTGAGTTGAAGATCCACTCGGGTGTCTCCGAACGTCTTCAACAACAACAAGATGCCAACAAGATGCATGCAAGTGGCCCGCCGTACTTTGGTGTCTAAATGCAGCCTTTGTAAGACAACTCAGGTTGGAAAATTAGAATGACCACACTTGACGATGTCAGCCAACTATACCTCGTAGTTGCTGGATTGAAAGTGCCGCACAAATCCTTTGCCCGGCTGGGTCAGAGCAGCTAACTGCGGTGTTGGTCGTCCCTGTTTCACAATTTCTAGCTTTTCTGAGAAAATTCTTCTCGAAAAATACTTTTTCAACAAGTCGGCCACAATATCCACTCCTTCTCCTCTGTCATCCATCGTAATTAAAATGAATCTAATCTAAAAAAATCAATATCATTTCGCTGCTAGCAAGTTGTAATTCCTTTGTTTTCCTCCTGATGGCGCCAAACGACAAGGCCAGCTGGAACATAGACATCTTATAGCATATAAGATGTCTATGAGCTGGAAGGCCTAGACCAGATTGGTAGATATAGGGTTCCTTCAACAGCTATGAAAGGCAGGAACAGTCAACAACACCACCCACCCGTTGGCTGTGTGCAGAAAGGATAAGCACATGATTGCTTTTAAAATATGCAAACATACAATGACAAACAGTGGTCAAGACGGCGCATGTGCTCCTGAACTAAACTTATGATGCAGGCATGAAATCTATCGGATCTATGGAATTAATCAAGGCTTCACACATGTGGCCTCATGAAATAAACACAAAGATACCTTGTTGATAAGCTTTGTCTGGTTTCCTAGGCTAACTTTCATTTTATGATGCAGTAGGCATATAGTAAATTTTCTTTCACCTACCTGTACCTTTAACGTAGTATCACACTGTATTCAGTTGAACTTTCATAGCAGAGGCTAGATGGTGGTTAAAACTACGTCAAAAAAGATTTAGATGGTCTTGATTACGGCCAAGAAGGGTTGACAGTGCATTAGTCTGTTTATTTTAATGTTTAATTGCGTTAAATAAGAATATATATTCTGAAAGGGCTTTTTCAAACGCGCCATCAAATCTCCCTGCAACCAATTGGCCAGGGTGGCTATAGCAAAAGAGCGGTCCCAGGTAGACGCATTGAAGGTCAAATGGGTAGCCAACTAAAAATATAACTAGCATTTGTCCGTCCGTCCATCCATCCCCCCCAATGTAAGTTCTTAAAAGAAACTGGTACTTAACTGACTTTTATTGGCAAGTTCAACGTTAAATACACAATGCTATAAGAGTTTCTGGACAGATTTTTGGATGCCATATAGTTAAATAGCTCAGGTGTTTTCAATATATGGCCAAAAGCACAGAGCGCTCAAATGTCGGTTCATGGCTGGGTTCTTCTGGCTTTGAGTTGACGTGAATTGTCTGTAACTGGCATTCTCTAGATCGGTTGGTTTTAACTACTCCAGAACTTCTCTTCATGGAAACTGAGAAAAATGTTCTCTGCAGTAGGCTACGTGTAGGACTCTCGGACTACATGACATGTAATTTGCTTTGTTGAACCGAATCCATCAATCTTCATCAGTCAGGCATTCATTGTATTTAAATTGAAGAGACAAGGCCTGATGTCCCCTTTTGACATATTTATGACACCATGTTAATTTTCCTTTATTGTTTTGCAGAGACTAACCCGTCCAAACCGACGGTGACCGGATGTTTGCAGCTCTTATGCGGCGTGATATTTACACTGGGGACATTATTGACTTTGTATATTACATTCATAAAGTCAACTCTGAATGGTAACTGCATCCCCCTCCCCAGTGACGCAAATCGTCACTACAATCCAGTCCAAAAAGTCGCAAAGAAACCCCTCATTCTGATATGGTTCTGGCCGGAAGACCTAAAGTTTGACTTGGACGACTGCAAGAAACACCTCAACATCGATGGCTGCCGTCTCACTGATGACCGATCCCTATACCTCAAAGCAAAGGAAGTGATTTTTTTTCACGATGCCATCAAAGATGATCTGTCCAACCTGCCCAGACTACGAAGGCCGGCCTTCCAGCGTTGGATATGGCTGAACCTGCAACCACCGGCCAACACGCGCAGAATAGAAGGCGCTGACAATCTTTTTAACCTCAGTCTGAACTTTCGCAAGGACGCCGATATTCAGGTGCGCTGGGACCTTACCTACAATAAGATCCTGGGCAAGGCGCCTTCACTGCCCAAGAAGGAGCATGTGGTGTGTTACATTAAAGGTGACAAGGTCGCAGACAACAGTACGGGGCACAGCTATTACAAAGAACTCGCCAAGCACATCGATATCAAGGTCTTCGGCGGTTCCTTGTCTTGGTTTCAAAACACCAATTTTGACGCCATCTGCAGCTGCAAATTCCAACTTGCCTTTGAGGATTTAATTTACAGAGACTACATCACAGAGAAACTGAACGGACCGCTGGCAGTTGGGACTGTACCTGTGGTACTTGGTCCCCCGAGGTTAAACTATGAGGACTTTGTGCCGGGCGACTCATTTGTCCACGTTAATGATTTCCCTAACGCCAGTTCCCTTGCGGACTTCCTGAAGAGGGTTGACACGGACGACACCGCATACAGCCGCTACTTTCTGTGGCGTCAATATTTTTCCGCACACCGCCACCCTGTTACAGATAACCATAAGTATCTGAAGGCCATCTGCAGCGCGTGCGACTTTTCAGTGAGGAACAGGGACTACAGAGTCATTCGTCATCTGCACAAGTGGTATTTTCGTTAGTCTTGTTCAACTTGTCTTGTGAGACTATCCTGATCATACAGGTTCTCATTTTGTTGCATACTGCAGATGGCTTGTTGAAACCATACAAATTATTATCAGCCCAGGGACTGCTGGAGGTGGAGGTGGAGGGATTTCTGGTACATGACAAACGAGTTCTGCAGGATGCATAATTTCAAGACTGAGACTCTGTAACAAGCGGTGGAGGAATCAAGAACATATTAATGTGGGCCAAAGGTATGGAAGCATTTTATCAATTTGTTTTGTTTGGCTTCGCTAACCATATATTAAAGATGAATTGTCCTATTGGTTTTAGTAGCCAATCCACAACCAGTGTGTAGCACCCACTTGGGTGATGCATGGCAGCCAACTAAAACAAATCTTGCCTAATTATTGAGAAAAAGAATATATATCAATATAAATGCATTCAAATAAATATTTGTTTAACTTCTTCACTCATTATTTAAACCCTTTTACTCTATCTTTCTTATTAATGGTATTTCCCTTTTTTACAACTGAAAAAAAATGCATTGGAACAAAAAACAAGAAGTGTTTAATATAGGACATTTGTCACCCCCTAGTGTCGAAAGAGCACCTACACGAAAGTAGCTGAAGCCATTGGGCGACTCTTGCGTCTTGCTTGACGCCGTAAACTGACCAAGCGGCCTGTAATGAGGAGGGCGAGAACATCTATATCAAGCCAATTAACATTGTATTCGTTTGGATTGTTTTATTTTTTAATGAACATATCTCTCGTTTGTAAATGAGTCCTGTCAATATTCCTATATTTATTCCTGGCTTTCATTTATTCCTAAAATAGATCTACAATCTCTTAATTAAATTGCCATGAAATCCAAGTCATCAACAATTATTTTATCAATCTGCAAGTATGAGATCAAAAGGTTTTAGGACATCACTGACCACTCATTGTCATGCCATACCTGTCTATACTTTGTACTGTAGGCCTATATATTTTTACTTTTAATGTTTCTGTTGTTGGTACTAGGACTGGATGTAAGCACTTTTGCTAAACGTTGCCATGTTAACATCTTGTAGGTTTTTACTGATGTTGATGGCTGCTCTGTCCCTACCGATCAAACATAAATAAACTTGGCTCGATTGAAAATGTAATTTTTTTTGCACCGAAAGTAAACCGTACAACCTGATTCCAAACATTAATGGAAAGGGTATTAATGGGCCTGTAAATGGCTCCCTGAACCGGAGCCGTGGCTTGTCCTCAGGTGCCTTTCGGCCTTTTTTCAAACAAGGAAACGCCCCATCCCTATGTGTTGTGTTATACTCTTTGTGATCAGTATATACTAGTTGATCCCTCTGCCATGTTTTGTTGATGCCTGTTTCTGTGGTGAGCACTAGTGCATCTCTTAATTAAGTTGTATTTTCAATAAGTTATTTAAGGGATTTACATTCCTCTTCAAATGTTGAAACCGTTTCTACTTTCCATGTTGGTTTATGCAAAATAAACCCATGGAGGCAGGCCATGTTTCCTTGCTTTTCGAAAAACCTGACTATGCATAGTCTTTTGTTGTGCCTTTAGTGCACAGACATCTATGAATGCTTGTTTTTTTTAAACAAGGTACCGACCCATTCCTATGTGAGCATGTTTTGTACTTTTTTTGATAAGGTATGTGCTAGTTAATCACTCTGTCTTGCCTTGTTGGTTGGTGGGCCTAAGGTATAGTGTGTATCGTAGGTGTTTCAATTGTTTCCCTTACGTTATTATTCAGGGACTCTTTCTCTCTCTTACACATTGTCTGTCTGAATCTCTCTCTCTATGCCTCATTCTCATTATTACTAGCCGAAGACTTGTGCTGCATACCACCTAACAAACTGGAATTAGGCCTATGTCAATCTTACAGGGTTAGGGTTATGTGATATTATGAAGGCTTCATGTTAAATAAATTTCAGATCACTTTGTTTTTAAAGGGATTTATGAGAGAAACCACTTGCATCGTTTTTTTATCCATCATCAACACAAGCTAGGGGGAACCATTGTTAAGATCAATGACATCACAAAAGAGTCTGGCTTAAAAATAATAATCAAGGAGCCCATCTCTGTAAATAGGCCTCATGGGATGAACCCATGACGCTGGTCGTATAGGCTAGCATCATGCTGATTGCAGGCTTTGGGACTGTGGGCCTACAGTAGGCTACAGTGCCGTATGGTAGGCATACATTATGAACGCTACATCAAATTGCCTCTGCTGAAATGTCAACAGACAACACTATACTACACAAATCTCATCCTCGATCTCTCGCGGGAAGGACCGGAACAGGGGGTTAAACTGAGCGGCTTCAGCGAGGACGGGATGGGGAGCTCCAGTAGGCTGTCCGGAAACCTCGCGGGGCTCAATTGTCTGAGAACAGTCTGCATGGCGGAGAGGACCAGCGCCGCGGGGGTCTTCCCCACCAGGTACTGAAAGGTGGCCTCGCCGAGAGCCTTGGACCAGAAGTCCGGCTCCTTGCCGAGAACGCCTTTCATTTTGAAGTGACACCCGGCGGGCATGAACATCAACAAGTTGTCCAGAGTTCGTCTTCTTTCCGCCGGTGTCACATTGCTGGGCTCCCTGAACCGTGCCAGCAGCACGTCTAGCGGGGTCCTGCCCTGGTGGTCCTCCACGCACGGGGACGCACCGTTGCCGAGGAGCATAGTGACAGCCTCGGGGCGCTCGAGTTCACACGCCAAGTGAAGTGGTGTTTTGCCGTCATCTGCGTGCAGACATCCCCCCTGGCGCGTGTAGGAAGGGATGCTCGGCTTGGTGCGATGCACTTCCTGTAGGATGAGACCCAAGATGTACCGCCTGTCGTAGCGAACAGTCATTGCCAGATGTGGGGCTGACGAGGGGCAGCAGCAGAACCGCTCCCCGGGCCGAGAGAGCGCCTCGTCGGTGTAGTGGCTCAGCAAGTAACGGGCGTACGGCTGGTGGTCGTGCACTATGGCGTACAGCAGTGCCTCGGACGGGTTGTAAGTTCTTTGGGTGTCGTCGACCTCCTGGTAAAACGTCTCCATGGTCCGCATGTCCTCCAACATCCACACGGGTTTGAGGTCCCGCACGGCCTGGTAGAATAGTAGCGAGAAGTACTTCCGTGGCTTGTTGTCATTGATCTGCATCCCGGGGATGTTGGTGGACAACGCCATTGCTGTGCCCAGCGACCCGCCTCTGGAGTTGTCCTTAAAACTTTCCGAAATATATTAATGGTGCGCTATAACGACATGTTAACTCGAATAACTGCTATTTTAACGATTGCACAAGCAGGGCGAGGACATGGAAAGCTGACACACCCTTTATAAACTCATTCGAGCATACATTCCTGCTAACACATACACACATTGAACTGCATTGTAAACAGGTCGTTCCTCTGCAGTATCACGAAACTGCGCATGCGCCAGCAGTTACAAACTCATGCTCCCCTTTTACCGATAGGGGCGATAGGGAGACCACAACCTGTCTAAAGACTATTAAGTGAAGGAACTCAGTGTAGTTTTAAGATTATCATAATTTCCATTCCATTCCATGCAGGGTGACCCAGGCCAGGTGAGGCTGCTTGAACCAGCCTTCATCCACACTACACATCCCACAGTGTGGTTTTCCATCTTTTAAATGCCTTAAGTCGACCGTTGATTCATTTATAATTTACACATTTGAGGACCGGCACTTTTAAAGTCTATTCATTTATCCAATGTTAAAATCACAACAGTGCCCTGTAACACTTTAATATAAATCTGAATATGGGTTTTCCCAAAATAATGAAAAGCTATTAAAAAATAGGAAAGTTTTAAAGAAATGTTCCAGAAGGTAAATGTTAACAAAACAAATTTTTGTTTAAAGGAACCTGCAAAATTGCTGTTTGACAAACACAGTCTGATACAATACAACAACTACAACGAGAGAAAACATTAGAATTTCCTCCAAATGTATATGTAGTATATGACTGGTCCTTTATGTTAAGAAAAAAGCTGAGTGAATGAAAGAAAGAAATCCCCCCAAAAAAATCAAAAGTTAGCTGTGTAACGAAAATCTGGTAGGTTTGATGATGTAAAGAAAGACTAAAACAACTGATTGGCATCATTACCACAAAACAGAACCAAGGGAAACTGTTGAGAACCAATCCTACTGCCTGTTCAACAGAGGCAGTGAACCACAGGCCGGGTGATGGCACCATAGCAGATGCTTATGACCAACAACTACAAGAGAATGATTAAACTTAACCTTACGAAACATTGTGTGCGCCTCCTGGATTGAACTGGCGGCGAAGACGATAGCCGATGTGCCTGTTGTACATATACGGCTAGGAAAAAAGGGCCTACAAGGACACAGAGTAACTGTCCTGAAGCTACTGCAAGCTAACCTCAGAAACGTTATTATATACAGAATAAGATACGAGGTATGATACAAATATGGTGAAGACACCATGAACCACATATTACCGTTTTAAAAATGCACTATAAGTGAGTATTGTACCGTATAGGCACAGTGTAGACACAGATGTTACAGTATAGTATAAGTATGAATACAACCTGTGAGAGATGAACGGACAGTCGGACAAAGGCGTCTAGTACAAATGTTGGTAGCTGGAGGAGGGTGAGGTGTGTGTTGGTACAGGGTGGAGGGGGGGGGGGGACTTCATCCGAACTGAGCTTTATAATAAATAAATTATAAATAGGCCTACTGTTCAGTAAATATAGAACCCCCGAACCCTCCCCCGATGTCCTCAGTCAGAGTCAGCCGGGGGGGCGTGAGGCGTATCCACGGACAACAGGAGCGTCTTGTCACCTGGCGGGAGAGCGGACAAAGCACCCCTGTAATCCCTCTATCCCTCAGTGAACAGGGGTTGTAGCCAATTCAGTGGACCATCGTCGCTCCCACTGACCACTACTACCACTAGGGGCCCTAAGGCTAGTGGTCCGGACCATCTAGCGAGGGGTCTGTGGGGGGGTCTTTGTGGTCCCAATCCATCTGGTGCCTTATCTGGATGCGTCGGCGACATTGTTCGCTGAATGAATGTCAGAGATCATAATCCCTTGTCTATTATGCTCTTTTGTAGATTATGCCTGTGTTCTTATTGTTGCACTGTATATTGCAGTTTGTGTGGTGAAGGGTCACCTAACCTAGGTTTGTAGGGATATAGATATATATTTCTATCTGTCTGTAGATATGTATCTATCTATCTATCCATCCATCCATCTATTTATCTATGCATGTGACTATTTAATTGACCTGTGTATACATTTGACCAGTGGTCTATAAGGTCCCTGTGCTCTGGACCAGTCCCTCAGTGGAGTGCTGCCCGGTCCGTCCCTGGTCCCTGTGCTCTGGACCAGTCCCTCAGTGGAGTGCTGCCCGGTCCGTCCCTGGTCCCTGTGCTCTGGACCAGTCCCTCAGTGGAGTGCTGCCTGGTCCGTCCCTGGTCCCTCTGCTCTGGACCAGTCCCTCAGTGGAGTGCTGCCCGGTCCGTCCCTGGTCCCTGTGCTCTGGACCAGTCCCTCAGTGGAGTGCTGCCCGGTCCGTCCCTGGTCCCTGTGCTCTGGACCAGTCCCTCAGTGGAGTGCTGCGGGGTCCGTCCCTGGTCCCTGTGCTCTGGACCAGTCCCTCAGTGGAGTGCTGCCTGGTCCGTCCCTGGTCCCTGTGCTCTGGACCAGTCCCTCAGTGGAGTGCTGCCCGGTCCGTCCCTGGTCCCTCTGCTCTGGACCAGTCCCTCAGTGGAGTGCTGCCTGGTCCGTCCCTGGTCCCTGTGCTCCGGACCAGTTGTTGAGTTGCGTCCGTCGCGTGGTCCTCATACACCACACTGTCTCTCCTTCGGCAACTTTTGTCAGCTATCAGGTCTTCGGTGAACACAGCTTGCACATGGACAATATTTGGCGGCTATGGCATGGACAGCAGTGCTTTCATTAATATTCTTGAGGAAATTACTGAAATCGAATAAAAAAAGCATTAATCACCAGATGGTTAAATATTAAATGACTATAATGCCATAAAAAGTGTTTCTCCTTATCTAGGTTCTCCTTAATTACCACATAATAATACTAAAAGCTTCAATAATGTGGATTTTATGGAAATCTAATTTCACAGCATACCTGTGGGAAGTAAGGGAGCTGTTCATTTATTATAATTTCGAAATACTTCACTTTTATTCACCGATATTAAAGTAGCAGCAACCTAAAACCGGGCTGAAATAGGGGGAACACTACTACTTAAAATTAAACATGAATATTGAGATGATGCAAATAAAACTAATGTAATTACATTTACTTGACCCATAATGCCGGTAAAGTGGAATGAATACTTGATTATGGCCTTGCTTATGTTTCTATCTCGCTGGTCTCATCACAAAAACAAACTTAAACCCATCTAACTAACCAGATTCTTCATCTGTGAACTCTGAGTCTGGACGAGTCTGGGCCGCCAGCCTGGCCCAGTCCACAGCAACTCGTATTGAATTAAACTAATAATGAACTAATCCAGAAAGTGCACATAGGCCTACTTTGAGGCGTCCCCCCAGTGGGCCGTTGTTAGTTCCCATCTGCCGCTGAAGGGTCACATTTGTAATTCAAATGTAATCCTCTGACTCAAACCCTCTATTTGTGGATTCAGACATTGGTTTCAAGGAGTGAAAACATTGTTGTAGCTGAGGATATCCAGGAGCCAGAATTCTAAATCCTAAATAAAATAGTTAGCTTTCCATGGCCCCGTTTCAAATCGAATCTTTAACACGTATTAGAAACATGTTGGTTCGGCATAAATTCTAAATCGCACAGAGGCTATCAAATAGCGTTAGATTATGCTTATATTTGATTCCTTGCCCTTGTAAGCCTTTTGTTTGTTCAGGCCTATTTTCTTAAATTTCTTAATAAAGTATTACAATTAGTTTATCTTAAAATGGATTTTAAGAAAATTTTAAATTAATTGTAATTGATGAGCATAACGCCTACACTGTACTATACATGACAATCTTGTTAACGTCAATCCTGTTTGCAATCTTGTCTTTTTTCAGCGTCCATCCCTGCTCCAACTTTCAGCGTCGTCTGCAGTGTTTCATTTCTTTGGGCACCTTTTTTCTTTGCATTTAGCACTCATAAAGTCCAATTAAAATGTCAATTGCCCCCACCTCCCCAGTAACGCACTTCATCTACAAAAAGAAAATGAGGTAATCAAAGTCGTGTGTCAGAGGAGCGCAGTAAAGCCACGTATATAGGAGGGGAATCCACCTACCACCAACTCTGGTTTGACCATCGTCATGTGCTCCCACTGAAACTGAAACACTTTTCTACAAAGAGGTAGCAGTTTGTAGCAGGAAGTAGAGGTGGGGATATCGATCACAAAATATTTCCACCGTTAATGTTTACAGGCACAAAATGTTGACAGGCATTGACAGGCATTGAATGTGGTTTACATTTTAAGAAGCATACCTACCTTTCATAAAGTACTAGCGTATTGTATCATCTTACACACAGAAAACACAGAGAAAGAATCTTGTTCAAAGGATGTGCAATTAAGAGGAGACAAGAGACTGAAATTGATTGTTTTAATGTTCAGAGTCTGATTCATGAAGCTGTTGTAATTAATTTAAAAACAGGAGCGTTCCCTTTCTGTTGTCCAAAGTTCATATGCCGGTTTTATATCAGCCAACGTCATATTTTTTGTTGCATTTCCTTCTGTATCAGCTAAATTAGTACGTTGGAGCTTGTGTGGCTGATGGCTGGTTTAAGCAGCCTTACCTGGCCAAGCCAGTCCAAACCTGTCTGTTTGGATTCTGGAGCTGGGTGAGGCTGCACACCTTAAACATTGAGTGATCAGTGTGCACGGGTTAAACACACTCAGGTTAAACACACTCGGGTTAAACACACTCAGGGACAGCTCTTGCATGGCAGTGCAGCACCATTGACATGTTAATTTACTTAAACAGCATAGCCGATTGAACCCCACCACCCTGTGTCCTTTGTCTGGAGGGGCCCAGAAAAGCCCCCTTGTGTGTGGCAGCCATCGTGTAGCACCAGCTTTGATTATCATATGACCAAGAATCGTGACGCCCTATACTGACGTATATTTTACTCTGATCAAAAAGGTGTCTCAATCAATTGCCCCCATGTAGGAGTCTGGTGGTATTGGTTGTAGTTTGTGCCGGTGGCTGGTGCATAGAGGGATGTAGTAGTGCTATTTTTTGGTGTGGGGGGGGGGGGGGGGGGGTTATTGTCCACTGATAATTGTGTTCATGTTGGCACATTCATTTACAATAATGAAAATAATATTTTTGTTATTTTCCTTTATCTGTCCTGTGTTTTAACAAGCATTCAGTGGAAAGCAAATTGCTTGCTATATCCATGCTTCAGTTGGCAATCAAACTCAGGTGTCACAGGTGGCATCACCTTATAATGATTGCTATCATTGGCATATCATTCAGTGGTCATGAAAAATGTATTCAGGTTTTGATGATGTATTTCCTTCAGGAATCGTGACGCACTGCTCTCCCCTGCATGAAAATACATAGGCCGCTCTGAATAATAGGAAATATCTATTGATATCGGCGATTCTGGTATGATTACTTTGTATCGGATCGAAACAAAGCTTTGCAGTATCGCCCACCGCTAGTTGGTATGGAGTTCTACATTAACTCCTGCCATGGGGGATGCGATGTATTCTAAAAACGACAACCTGTGTTTTTATAGTAATTTTTGGTCCAAAATTACGTGAAAATGCAGAAATCAGAGCAGCTAAATGCAGCCCAAATTGAGCAACTATTTTTGGGCCTCCGAAAGGCCATGACGGGCCTACCAGATCCAGCCCAACAACAACTTTAATGGACATCTGGTGCTTATATATTGAAATAGATCTATTGTTCACATAAACAAGCTTATATTAATTCAACGTCTCCAACACAACACAACTCATAAAGATAATGTTTGCAACTTAGAGGTTTTACATCAATACATTATATCTACAATGCATAGTGGTGGGAATAGTAGAATAGGTTGACCAAGCCAAAAGCCATGTAGGGGATGTGTGACAGGGCAACGGACAGATACCTTTTATACCTTTCATTATTTGTGTGAATCAAAAAGGTTTTATCAAATATCTTTAGTTTATAAAACACCTCTCTGACAACCTCATCAGCATATCAGGCAGCGCTACATGGGGTCCAGGCCCACAGGTGGAGAAACACTGTGTGAGATCAGGTCAATTGTCAGTCCTGACCTGACCTTACATTATCTGTTGATGCTACGATTGGTAAACATGGGCTTTGGTTTGATATTTGATATGGAACTTGGCACACACACTCACATTCCCCCCCACACACACACAGATATGACCACACTCGGACATAAAAACACACACACACATACACTCTCACACACTTTCACAGAGCGAGTAAATGTGCGTGTGTGATGAGGTGAATCACACCGACAGCAGTTTAAAACACATTCAATACAAATTGGACAAAATAAATTGTTTCATATTTTTATATTTTTAGTAGCAAAAACAACCGTTTGAACCACACAAACATGTTCTTGTTTTTTTTTTTTACAACTCCCAAATAGGAAATGACCCCTGTCTGCAGTCACAACTGCTTACTGTCTGTGCCGCAGGAGGTCAAGGTCATAATGTCCAGTCAAACATAGTCCTTTGGAAGTAAGATACAAAAACAGCAGTAATACAGAGACAATACCTCGTCGACCAGAGGGGGCGCTGCGGCAAGAGCGTGGTCCATTTTGTCCCGCTGGTCTTCTGGGAACATGCTCATTTAACATCGGACAAAATACTAATGACATGGACAACACAACAACTCAAACGTTGTGCATAGGGCTGCAACTAATGATTATTTTGGACGTTGGTTTGTTTTTGTCTGTATATTGTCATTAATAATAGAAAATGCCCATCACAAGTAACCAGAGTCCAACATGATGTATTAAATGTGCTTGTTTTATCTGACAGGCAGCCGAGAAAAACTAAAGTACTAATTTCATAAAGATCCATGAACCAAATATTGGAATTTCAGAAGCATTCAGCAGCATTTGGGGTCAGAACAGTCACATTAATATTGAATGCACAGAGAAGGATTCACAAATGTATTTTGTGATTTATATATTACTCTCTTCTCACAAATACATTTCAACGCACACATAAATGGATATCGGTATGTATGTAAAATAAATACATAAACAAAAAGAGACACATTTTTGTGAATCTAGCCACATCAGGAGAGTCTCAAATATCCACATATAAATACAGACCAGTTCACACACAAATTACAACAAGTTCACAAATGAAAAGCGTCTTGTAAATTCAAGTTTAACAGTTTGTATATAAATGTAACAACATCCAAATAAATGTTGATGAAAATTGCAAACATTTTTTTAATTCATATATTTATGGATTTATATCACATTTATTTCAAACAAGACACATTAGTGTGTGGATCAGAAATGTGTTTGTGAAACTTATTTTTGTCAATGGATTTATTTTACATTTGTACATACCAATATCCATTTGTGTGTGCATTGAAAAGTATTTGTGAGAAGAGAGTAGGCCTAATTTATATATGAATCACAAAGTACATTTGTGAATCCTGTGCATTCATTATTAATGAGACTGTTGACCCCATAGCAGCACATGTTGTATTTTTTCTTGATAAATCACACTCGTACTGATAAATAATCAAAACTAGATTAGATACATTTTCTGACGATGGACTAATGGAGGAAGAGACTAACCCAGGTGGCAGCCCTAGTTGTAGAGAGAGGGCGAGTTCACCTCCTGTGTTGAACAACCGCCGTACAGGAACATGTTCCCATGCATTTATAGTTCGGAGTGGAGGCTTCCAGAATGATTTCTGCCAACAGATTCTGTGGTCTTTATAATGTGAAGGTGACATCTCATACAAATGAAAGTGATGCAAACCTCGCTAAAGTAGTCAGTCATACATGAACCAGAAGATGTAGCAGGAGGAAAGATGAATTGGGAGCGTCTACCCAGATGTGTGATGGGGTCACCTCCTGTGTGGACTGTACCAACCGATGGGGATGGGTTTGCTCTATGGGTGGACACTCCAACTTGTGAAGTCACTACAGGATACATTTTGAAATGGCTCGTGATGGTTGATCAACAACACACCATCCGTATACAAAACATCCAAAACCGCGGGGACTTACGCACACCACACAGACTGGATGTCTCACTGAGCGCTGCATGCTGGGAAACCTGCGGCGCCATCAAATGTCACAGCAGGAGTACCGTGAGGAATTAGACGGACTGAATGAAACAAGGCTGCTTCCTGAATATGAACACGCAGATATGGTTGTGGAAAATAAGATGTAAAAAACAACAAATGAAAAGGTCCCCCTGTGGACCGCTTGGCGGCCCTCAGAGACCTATGGCTTTGGGGGAGGTGTTGGGGGTGGTCCTGCATACACATTTTCAACATTTCAAAATGGATATTACCCAGGGTCACTCGATAAACCCTCAAATATATATACTCTTTATCCAAAGTAAATATATTCACAAAACACTTTTTTTTTCAACGATAATCTTTGTTGTCACACGTAAACGACTCGTAGCATCACACCAAAGCACACACACTGCGACGCGACGTCGGCCCCGTGACCTCCGCGTGACCTCTGGACGTACGACGGAATGATTCAGATTCAACTGATTTTGTATTTTTTCATAGTCTCTAGATTTCTCTCGAGAGGGGGGGGGGGGGGGGGGGGGGGGGGGGGGGGGGGATGACGTGTGCTTCGACCGTTCAAATGAAAAAATAACAAACTTTATCTGCATCACATATATTCAATTTACACAGCGTATAGCAGTAGTCCATCAGGGTGTCGTTTCAGAGAGCCGAGGCGCTGCTCTCTGGGCTCGTTTCCATGGTGATGTCCGTTCTTTAAACATGACTTCTGTACAAATACCTAGAGTCAGCAGCCTGGACGTGGTAACGATTTGGCCAAAGATCTGCCCCCCCCCCCCCCCCCCCCCCCCTTTATCATGTCACATCTGCCACCGTGTACGGCGGCTAACATCCAGGCACGTTGCTCGTAGCACGCAGCACTAGTTATGTCACTCGTAGCTCCTTTCCCATCGCATGAAGCTCATAGCACATCGCTCGCCAACATGTAGCTTGTCGCACGTAGCTCGTAGCCTAGCATGGCTCGATGACAACGTGGGACAAACATCCATGTTCTGGTTCATGCATCAGCGGGGTGAGGAGGTACCGACGGGCCGAGGGTACTGGGCAGTGTTTCGGGGTCACCGCTGTGAGCGGCGGTCAGGGCGGGGGAGGGGGGGGAGGTTGGAGTCCTAGAGCCTAGACGGTGCTCTCCATGACCCAGTCATTGCTGTCTATGGTGCCCTTGCTGCCCCCCGTGTCCCCGCTGGCCTCCTCGTCGCACTGCAGCAGCATCCCGTTCACCGACAGGCTCCTCTTAGTCCAGATGCTGCTGAGCCGCCGCGGGTAGCTGCTAGCCGGCGCACTGCTAGCGTTTGTGTTAGCGTTAGCGGCCGCCACGTCCCCCATGTCGAAGGACTGGCTCCTCTTGGGGGGCCGGGGGTCCAGCATCAACAGCCGGCTGAGCCGCGAGTCTAGTGTCCGGCCCAGCAGGGGGTCCCGGTCCGTGGGGGGCTTCCCGTCGGCCGCGGCCCCCGGGGACACCGCGGGCGCCGGGCTGCTCGCGGTGTGGGGCCCGCGGCCCTGCGCCCCCCCCCGCAGCTCCAGGGAGGAGAAGGCCCCCAGCAGGTGGTCCAGGTTGGGCCGGGCCCGGGCGGGCGCCGCCCTCCAGATGCTGGCCAGCGTGCTGTTGGGGCTGCGGGGGCCGCCGCCGGCCCCCCCGCGGGGCAGCGAGCCCCCCGAGGAGGCGGCCGAGGAGGAGGAGGAGGAGGAGGTGGTCAGGCTGCTCTGCAGCGAGCCGCACCGGAACTCCACCACCTCGTCCTGCAGGCTCACCTTGGTCTTCACCTTGAAGGGGGGCTCGGGGGCGGGCTCCTTGCCCGGGGGGGTCTGGCTCTGGGACGGGGGCAGCAGCACGCCGTTGTGGCCCAGCCGCCCGCCGTTGGTCTGGGAGTGGCTGGCGCTCACCCCGCCGCCGCCGCTCAGCTTGTCGGTCGCCATGACGACGTCGTCCCCGGGGGAGGGGTGGGGGTCCCCGTCGGTGGCCTTGTAGCGCACCATGAGGATGACGATGAAGACCACCAGCGTGGCCACGATCACGCCGCCCACCACCAGGATCATGGTACCCCCCAGCAGCTGGCTGGGCAGCGAGCGGCAGGTGGGGAAGCTGTCCTGCGTGAAGAAGTGGGTGCAGCCCACCACGTTGGTGGCGGTCAGCGTGGTGGCGCTGTCGTCCCACGCCGCCAGCACACACAGGTCGTAGCGTGTGCCCGACACCAGGTTGGTCACCAGGAAGGCCTTGCTGGAGGACGGGATCATCCTGAGAGAGGGAGGGAGAGAGAGAGAGAGGGAGAGAGAGAGAGAGAGAGAGAGAGAGAGAGAGAGAGAGAGAGAGAGAGAGAGAGAGAGAGAGAGAGAGAGAAAGAGAGAGAGCATGAGAGAGAGAGAGAGAGAGCATGAGAGAGAGAGCAGAGAGGGGGAGATAGAGAGAGTGGGAGCGAGTGTGGGAGGGAGGGGTGGTAGAGCGAGAGACAGAGGAAGGGATAGAGAGGGGGAGAGCGAGAGGGAGACAGAGGGAAAGAGACAGAGAGAGAGGATGGAGAGACAGGGAGACAGAAACAGAGAGAGAATTGTACATTTATTTTAAAATAAATAAATGAAATTGTAAAAAAGTTGACAATAAAGCATACAGGTTACAGGATAGGCTAATATAGGCTAATATCAATCAGGTCACATCATCACCAACTTTTCCACTAGACAGACAGATAATTTTGTTTTGTTTGTTTGAATTATTAACTCTCTGCTGACTTGACTCGTACGCTCCTGGAAGAATGTTTTTTATCTCAATGAGATTCAACCCTGAGGGATATAAAAATCGATATATATATGCAGCTATAGAAGTAGGCCTACAGATAACACATACACACAGGACGGACAGAGTTTAAGAACCATCTGCCGCATGAACCATTCCTTTCTTCAATAGAGCACTATGAATGCTTTTTTTGTCAAACATTTTTCTTTTTAATTTGTTTAATTCCGTTGTGGAACGTTGCTATTATTTCATTTAATTTGTGATTCCTCTGTCCCTTTTTATTTGCTGCTTGACTGTCATTGCATCAAACACTTTTTCCCACTGCAAGTTTAACCCACTCTCATCACTCCTTTACTTTCGGTATAGATCCATGAGCGCCCACTAGTGGACGGTTGTTTACATACGCTTGAGCATGATTATTACAATAAAAATATTTCTCCCGTCTCTATTTGATGCTTTAAATGCCAGTATCAGGATGTACAGTCTTGGTATCAGAGCGACAACAACAGATAAAAAAAAAGCTGAGAAAAGACAAACATTATTAAGTCCAGACGGAGGGAAAATTGTGTGTGTGTGTGTGTGTGTGTGTGTGTGTGTGTGTGTGTGTGTGTGTGTGTGTGTGTGTGTGTGTGTGTGTGTGTGTGTGTGTGTGTGTGTGTGTGTGTGTGCTTGTCCTGGCATCAACAGATAATTTATTCTAATAGAATGTAAAAAAATAAATGCCAAAAGAATGTGTGGGGCGAAATGTGCTGAGGGACAGGAGGGGAAATTGGGATCAGACCGCATCGGTTATACGTTATCCCAGTCGGCCCTCTAGTGGAAGCTCAAGGCAGTACATGCTATTGTGTTCATGTTGTACACTACAGGGCCAAGTTCTGACTGAAATTACTTCCACAACCAGCAGAGTGGAAGGGCTGGTCCTTCAAAAAACCCTACGTTTCCCTGGAGGGCTCTGAAACAGCGAGCTATAAGGTATATTTTGTGAACTCATTTTGATCTCCAGAGGCAGGCTTTTGCTGCGTTAGTGTGCCTACTTAGAGGAAGGAGATTTTCACAGCAATATTTTTTAGGAGACTCAAGCAAAACTCAAAGCGGGGTTTAAATCCTTTTTTTTCTGTTTACGTCGGTGGAATCTCAAGCTGACTCCAGATGTTTTTCCAATTCTCAGCTGGTTCCAGATGTGTGTCTGTCTGTGTGTGTGTGTGTGTGTGTGTGTGTGTGTGTGTGTGTGTGTGTGTGTGTGTGTGTGTGTGTGTGTGTGTGTGTGTGTGTGTGTGTTTGTGTGTGTGTGTGTGTGTGTGTGTGTGTGTGTGTGTGTGTGTGTGTGTGTGTGTGTGTGTGTGTGGCAGTGGCAGTGTTGGTGACCTGTGTCATCAATGTCATCGATCACAGCAGCCAGCGTCTAATTGGCTGCTTGGGATCAAACAGGGCATTCTCCAGGCCCTGCATCCCAGTTTAATTGATTCCAGGTTGTCAGCAAACGGCTGTTCAATTAACTTGATATCAAACGAGACAGGTAGAGGTAGAGGTAGAGAGACACTCAGACAGAGAGAGAGAGGGAGAGAGAGAGAGAGGAATGCCTACACTTATCGGAAGAATAACAGTTGCTACTCTTCTTCCTCCACATGAGCCATCCCTCAGGGCTTCATCAAGCCCCCCTGTTCAGGCCCCCACTGATGACAGCAGGATAAGGTAATAATTGGAATGACAGAGAGAGAGAGCGAGAGAGAGAGAGAGAGAGGGAGAGAGCGCGAGAGATGATAGGATGGAGAGACTTTATAGAGAGAAGAAAGGATGGAAGGATTGACAGAGAGATGGAGAGGGAGAAGGATGGAACGATATTATAGTGAATTGGTAGGATCAAAAAATTATATATAAATATATGAATGAGAGAGAGACGGAAGAATGGCCAGTGATGGAGCGACAGAGAAAAGGAAAAATTAGGAGATGAAAGAATGGTATGAGGTAGAGGAGGAGGGAACCGATAGAGGTGCAGAGGTACTGAGAGAGAGAGAGAGAGAGAGAGAGATAGAGAGGGCGAGAGAGAGAGAGAGAGAGAGAGAGAGAGAGAGAGAGAGAGAGAGAGAGAGGGAGAGAGAGAGAGAGAGAGAGAGAGAGAGAGAGAGAGAGAGAGAGAGAGAGAGAGAGAGAGAGAGAGAGAGAGAGGGAGAGAGAGAGAGAGAGAGAGAGAGAGAGAGGGAGAGAGAGAGAGAGAGAGAGAGAGAGAGAGAGAGAGAGAGAGAGAGAGAGAGAGAGAGAAAGAGAGAGCTTCTTTGAGCTTGCCAGTTTCCCAAGTTTTTTTTCTTCATACTTTGAATAAAAACCAACACATCATCAGTACTGCCTTTACCCCCATCTCTCCAACCACCACCCCCATCACGCCTCAACACCCTCCCCCCTCCCGGAGCCCATCAGCGCCTCATCGATCGCTCTCCCCTGGACAAACACAGACAAGGTCACGCTGGAAAGGTCTTCCGCCGCATCGATCCGCCTCCACACCCCCAGCCGCCCATCGGGGGGGAGGGGGAGGGGCTGTGATTATGTTTGTTTAAGGAGGACCCTCAACGACAGCCTCCTGGGGGCGTGGAGAGCCACGCCCACTCATGTGGGCCTCCGGTCGCCGTGGAGGGGGAGGAAGGGGAGGGGGGGGAGGGGGAGGAGGGGGAGGGGGTGAAATGGCCCGGGGAGGAGGGGGAGGGGGTGAAATGGCCCGTGACTCTGGTTGTTGTCTGTGTGCCTGTGTGCCCTTGAGCCTGTGCAGGCGTCCGTAAAACACCCCTGACTCCTTAACTGTAATGGAGGAGTGCATTAAGAGGCGCGGGCGTCGCCGGAGCGACCGGGGCCCTCAGAGGTGGGGGAGGAGAGGGAGGAGGAGGGAGTCGGCAGCATCATCACAGCCCCTGGTGCTAGACCCGCTGCCTCCACTACCTCCGCACCACAGCACTGGTCAGGGCTGGGTTCAGTCGTGGGGATCAAAGTCAGGCATCACAGAGGTGGAGGGGGATTTCACATAAACCAAGGACTGACAGGATCCAGAGCCCCGTCCACAGCCAACGGATCCTCAGGCCCGGGGAAGAGGACTTGGCATGAAATGTTTCAAAGGTGAAACTACTCTGATGTACTGGGAACATTGTACCTGTGTTGAATGTGATAAGAGAACCTAAGAGACAGAGAGTGAAATTTCACTCTCCTTTGACATAGTCCTTCTTAATCCTTTTAGATTTTATTATACCAAATTTTTACTGTAGTATCATTTTTGGTTGATTGAGCTAACATAAACAAAGCTTAGATTTGAGAGGGGAGCTAGCACGTCAGAAGCTAACGCAGAGGGACAGACGGGTCACAAAACAGAACACACCAACCAGGTGAACAGCGCTCCTGTTGACGCACTGAACCAGAACCCCTGCGCTCTGCCTGGCCTTGACCGTGCCGCTACACTGAGCCGCTCTCATCCACTTCATGATCCACAAGGCCACCGCCTCCCCGTCTCCAGATCCATCACACTTTTTTGACGATGTGTGTGATGGATTTGAAAAACACTCATTCTGAAGTGGTGAAAATTGAATTTTTTTTCACCGTAGCCCGCGTCAGCAACGTTCCGTGACACGGTATCTACAAAATAATCACTCCGCTTTAATAAATATGGGATTCGGAGTGAGGGTCATCCGTCCCTACGCTGCGATCGATACGACTCGGCCCTCTGCCTCGAGTCCACCATTCCTCTCAACCAACCGCCGATAGCCAACAGGCTCCATGTACCCGGAACGACCTTTGACCCCTTACATGTTCCAGGCAAGACTCTGAAGCCTGGCTCGGCCTCTGAAATGTGAGAGAAGGTCGCCGGCCGACATGCAGCTTGTTCTATTAACGGAGAACTCTGCTTCAGCAGCAGCTCCTACCCAAAAGAATGCCACATGAAAATCGTTGAAATCGCTCAAACACTTCAGACCTGAGTAGAGAAGTGGCGGAGAGTCTCGTCTGCGTCCTCAGATATTGATCGCCCGGTCTTTGTGATGGTTTTTGCAAGTTTTTAACAGGTGCTTTGGAGGTGGAAGAGGCAGGAGGCACTTCAAGCAGAAGATTAGGCTGATGTTTTACGGGCTAGACACGGCAGTCTGGGCAATCTGGCACCCAACTCAGATAAACATCAATAGAGATAATATTATAATTTGTCAAGGAGACAAGTTCAAGACAAGTTTGAGTTCCCGGGAAACAAAGCAGAGAGGTTTGTGTGAAGGGTTCAGGAAACGTCCAAGGACTTCGTTTAGTGAACGATCATGCTCTCAGAGTACAGCTGAAATATTTATTCGCTTTAAAGTTATTCAGCCCGCACGTCAATCCAATGCCACTGACGTTGAATACAGATACATCTCAATAAGGAGCAGGTAGCGATTAGAAAGAGCATTTTGTTCATGGTGACAACAGGTCTGCTTGGGACATTTTGTTGATCAAACCCTGAACCTTTCGACGAGGTAATCTCCCATAACAAGTGCTGTCGGAGTACATTGTTACAAGGGCTGTGAATGATAAAGATATTAACGCGGGGAGATATTACAACTTATCTCCCCTCTTCCCCTGCAGTGTTGACTCTCTCTCTCTGAGCACCAGAGGCACCGTGGGAAGTAGCGGGCACACGCCTTGGACTTCTGCTCATGAACTTCACATGGAATTAGAGCCAGTAGACGTATGAGAAAAGCCATTCTCCCAAAGTCATTAGTGGAGTAACGCGAGTGGCCGAGGATGACACAAATCTAACAAAAAGATGGTGTCCCATCGCCGTCGCCGCGGGCAACGCTTGTAATTACGCACCTCCACTCCATTATTTCAGAGCTGACTAATTCACTGTAATTGGATCGGGGGGGCTTCTTCATAACGTCTCATTTCACCTTCCTTCCGAGGGACCGTGCGGGAAGAAGGCCGGATACAGCGGGTAATTAAGACGGGTAGCCATCCGTCGATGAGTCTGTGGCCGCCTTGCCCGTTAAAGGAATGACGGTTGTAACACCGCCATTACCACCATTATTGAGTCCTTAAGCAGCCATTTTATTCAAAGCCACTCATAGTGAAGTCAGATCCAGTTCATTAAGGAGCAGGTAGGGGTTAGGGGGCATCTTGCTCAGGGATGCCCACAGGTAGATTGTGGATGTTGGGGATTAAACCAAGAACATTTTGGCGGGGAGCCTCGTTTCTGAGCAAACAAGATGTCACACGGCCACAAAATGTATCGGGACAGGAGATGGACACACACACACACACACACACACACACACACACACACACACACACACACACACACACACACACACACACACACACACACACACACACACACACACACACACACACACACACACACACACACACAGGAATCAGGTGATGGATGCCTCTCTGGGGTTCCTGCATTGCTGCGTAGTGTAGCAGTGTTCTGGGTGTAGAGAGGAGAGGACCCACAGGGAGGTGTTTCAAAGGAACCTGAACGTACCGGTCTGTAAACAATCTCATAACCAGAACAGGAAAAGACTGGACTCCTCTCCCAGGAGGGTTTTTTAAGCCTCCAGTTTTATTGTAAGAGCAGTGTAAAAACACACCTCAAGGGCTGCCTCCGTGTTGTCACGATCGATCATGTTATTATTTTTGTCGGTTGGTCCACAATTTGTAGCTTTAGAGCGCATCTATTTTTTATTATCTTTATTTTCTAGAGCGAAAGGGCTATAATGGGGGAAGGGACATGTCAATGTATAATTGTGGTCATGGAAAAAAAAATGGTTTTCAGTATCCAACATCTGTGTCTTACATTCGACCAGAACACCCAGACAACCAGCACCAGCTGAACTGTTCAACAAGCCAAGCGGCTAAACCAGTGAACAACATTTACATTAACATTTAGGGCATTTAGCAGATGCTTTTATCCAAAGTTCATTTGTCATAACAAAGTGAGTGCAATACAATGTAAAGTTGTGTTGTTTGTTTTCGGGCTGGTTTGCTAAAGAGGCTAATGTAGCTTACAATAAACAACGACTAGCCAATTTCATGCCACAATCACAAAGACGAACAGGAACGCTATGAATGCTCCGAAGTGACGTCAAACGTGCAACTCGGAAGGCTGGGCGTCCGAGGATTCAGGAACACACCAATAGAACCAAGTGCCAAGCGACAACAATCGCTAGGTTAACCCATTCCCCGTATTCAACATAGATAGCTATGATAAGATGCTACATATCTAAGTACTCCAAACTAAATGCGACATACAATAATCGTGTACATTAAGTGGCAGGACATACAACATGCAACAAAGTAAGGAGGGGAGGGACTTAAGACCTCTCTGCGTAGCCTAGGTGAACTCTGAACAGCGGCTGTACCTGTAGATGAGCACCTCGTCGTCGGAGCAGTTGTACTGCAGCTGGTACATCTTCACCTTGGGCGCCGTGGTGCTCACCGTCCACTGCACCAGCGCCGACTCCGCCGTCACCTCCGCCGCCGACACCACCTTCTCCGGCGGGCCCTTGGGGGCCCCCTTGGTGACGCGGCTGGTGCCGGTGATGTCGGAGAGGCGGGACTTGGGCTGGGCCGGCTGCCCCGTGCCGTTGCTGAGGTGCGGCAGCTGGATGATGGACACCTCCACCGAGGCGGTGGACTCGCCCGCCACGCTGGCCGCGATGCAGGTGAAGGCGCCGTAGTCCTTGGAGGTGGTGATGCCGATGCCCAGCGTGCCGTTGGGGTAGAGCGTGGTGCGCGACGAGTTGCCTAGCAGCCGGTCGTCGGGGGAGATCCAGTGGACGGTGGGCGCGGGGTCCCCCGAGGCCTCGCAGCGGAGGCTGGCCGTCTGGCCCTCCAGCACCAGGATGCGGTGGGTGTGCTGGGTGATGAGGGGCGGCTGGCAGGTGAACTCGTCCTCCCTGACGTACCAGAAGTAGCGGCCCTTCAGCGTGGGCGGCGAGGCGCAGGTCTCCAGGTCGTCGTCGCGGTCCAGCCGCCGCAGCCACAGCATCTCGCAGTTGCAGTGCAGCGGGTTGCCGCCCAGGCTCAGCGACAGCTGGGGGGCGTAGGGCGTGGTCAGCACCAGCGAGTCCTGGGCGCGGGCGAAGATGGTGTCCGGCGGCAGCTTGCGCAGCCGGTTGGAGGTGAGGTCCAGCCGGGCCAGCCGCTCCAGGTCGGTGAAGGTCCCCTCGGGGATGAAGTCCAGCAGGTTGTGGTCCAGGCTGAGCTGGTGCAGGTTCACCATCTGCCGCACCGAGCCCCAGGGCAGCGAGGGCAGGTTGTTGAAGGACAGGTCCAGGTCCTCCAGCGCCGGCGCCAGGTCCTCCAGCGCCTTGTCGTGGACGCGGCCCAGCTGGTTGTTGTTGAGGATGAGGTGCTGCAGGTTGACCAGCCCACGCAGGTCGTCGGGCCCCAGCTCCGTCAGCCGGTTGTTGTCCATGTGGAGCGAGCGCAGCGTCTCCAGGTCCCCGAAGGAGAAGGGTTGGATGTAGCCGATGGTGTTGCGGGACAGCGTCAGGTCCACCAGGTCCGTCATGTTGGCGAAGTCCTGCTGGGTGATGCGCAGGATGTAGTTCCCGCCCAGACGCAGCTCCACCGTGCTGCGGTCGATGTCCGGGGGCACGAACAGGAGGCCCTTGGCGGGGCACAGGGTCCCCAGGGACTCTGACAGGTTCTGGCAGGTGCAGTACTTGGGGCAGGCATGGGCCATCGCCAACGTGGCCCCCAGAACCAGCAGACGGCAGAGGAGGCTCTCCATGGTCCAGTCATGCATAGGAACCTGGAGAGGAACACAGGAGGAGGACACAGTCAGAGACATGGAGCCCCGGAGGACCTCTCAATGTCCACCGTCTGGGGTCTAGGGTCTGGGGGTCTAGGGTCTGGGGGTTAGGGTCTGGGGGTCTAGGGTCTGGGGGTTAGGGTCTGGGGGTTAGGGTCTTGGGGTCTAGGGTCTGGGGATCTAGGGTCTGGGGGTTAGGGTCTGGGGGTCTAGGGTCTGGAGGTCTAGGGTCTGGGGGTCTAGGGTCAGGGGGTCTAGGGTCTGGGGGTCTAGGGTCTGGGGGTTTAAGGTCTGGGGGTCTGGGGTCTAGGGTCTAGGGTCTGGGGGTTAGGGTCTGTGGGTTAGAATCTTGGCGTCTCCTTTGGGGAGATGCCCCCAAAGCCCAACCTGCTTCTTAATGGTGTGCCTCAAGAAAAAGATAGTCCTTTTAAAAGAGTTAAAAGCACCAAGGGTTTAGCTTGAAAAGGTGCACCAACTACACGGTTTCATGAGACACAGTGATTAACAAACCGTTGTTTGGTTTGTGTTGGTGCCTTTGGTGTGTTTGCAGCTGGAGGGTGAGGGTTTGTGAGTGTGTGAGAGAGGCTGCATGTATCTGTGGTCGTGGTAAAAGGGTTGGAAGTGTGGACAGAGACAGGCTTTTTATAATATGACCTTTGAAACCAGTCTTGGTCTGCTACTCTACCACACACACACACACACACACACACACACACACACACACACACACACACACACACACACACACACACACACACACACACACACACACACACACACACACACACACACACACACACACACACAAACACACACACACACACACACACACACACACAAACACACACAAACACACACACACACACACACACATACATGCACATGGATTGAGACTTCGCAGCCTGCCCAGGAGTAACCTCTATGGGATGTACTGGATCGATCCGACCACATTAGAGCTCCTCAGGCTCTGTCACAAAACCCACCGGACGCAGGGAACCGGGTTTGATCCCCAAATACTATTGTTGTGGCTGAGGAAGCAGGATGAGATGGAGAATGAGAGTTGAAAAACACTGAGGAGGTGCATAGAGAGAGAGAGAGAGAGAGAGAGAGAGAGAGAGAGAGAGAGAGAGAGAGAGAGAGAGAGAGAGAGAGAGAGAGAGAGAGAGAGAGAGAGAGAGAGAGAGAGAGAGAGGTTCTGAAATCAAATCCACCAGCCTTAGAAATGGCTCTGATCCAGGGTGACTACCTCTCCTCTGATAAGACCCAGTTTTTCGATCGTCTCGTGGATAGGGTGTTTGACTCCCAGCCAAATTGTTCTGAGTTTGATTCCCTAACGGCCGCGGCCTGCCACTAGTCATCCGTGAGCAAGATGTCTGCCGTCTCCCTGCTCATTAATGACATGGATCTAAAATTCACTGGCAATAGCTTTGGATAAAAGTGTCTGCTAAATGATTATATGGTGAATAATAAATATGCAAGGCGAAGGGAAATAGATGAGACAAGAACAGACGGCGGGGAAAAAAGAACAAAGTGCAAGACAGAAGAGAGAGAGGGAGAGAGAAAGAGAGAGAGATATGGAGAGCGAGGGAGAGAGAGAGAGAGAGAGAGAGAGAGAGAGAGAGAGAGAGAGAGAGCGAGTGAGAGAGAGAGAGAGAGAGCGAGTGAGAGAGAGAGAGACAGAGAGAGAGAGAGAGAACGATGGCGAGAGAACGAGAGCGATTGAGAGAGAGAGCACGAGTGACCCAGAGAAACCAGAACCAAGAGCTAAAAATAACCCAGGGCAGCTACCTCAGGAGAATAATGGCTCCACTCCCGGCAAGAGCAGAACACCAGCCCCCCCCCCCCCCCCCCCCCCCACCTCTCCTATGATGTGCAGGTGATGCGAGTGTGATCGCGCGGCGGCTGCCAGCGTTGCGTTCATCCTGGCCTACGTCCCCCGCCGCTCTGCCTCGTGTTTGTCTCGCCGGTCTCCCTCGTGGAGTCTGTCGTTCCACCGGCCCCTGGAGGCCCCGCCGTGACGGCCGCCGCTATCGCAACGGGCCCGCGTAATCCGGGTCAATTTAGCGTTCGCCACCGGACCCCGGGTGCGGATAATGTTGTAATCATATTGTAGCGGAACGGCAGGGGAATACGAGGGGGCAGCGGAGTCTGTACGTTTAAAAGGTGTGATGGGACGCGGCCGGAGAGAGCCGGAGCTGCAGACCTGAGAATGGGATTTATTGGAATACATGCATGAGATTATCGTGCCATTAGCATAATTTAAACGGTGCAATTGGAGGTTTATGTTTAACGTAATGGATGAGGGGAAGTTGCCCCTGCACTCGGCTCAATGGGATTTAGATTCCGATCTGGTGTGAACGCAGGCGCCGTCTGAACAGATTGGAATAATCTCTGGGAGCGTTAGTTCACCTCATTATATTTACGTGGACGGGAGAAGCCATGGAATAACTTTACAATCGCCTGCACTCCTATCGCCGCGGCAAACAGGCAATTAAATCGAACCGCAACGATGGCTTCTATTAATGACAACACGGGGGCACACACTCAAGGCATCGCAACAAACCACTACACACTTTCCACTGACAAGTCGCCCCACAGAGGATCAACGAAACATTTGCACAATGCACACAAGAACACACAAGAAAACACACACACACACACACGCACGCACGCACGCACGCACGCAGGCACCCAGGCACGCAAGCAGGCAAGCAAGCACACACAAGCGCGCCCGCACACGCGTGCACACACACACTCACACACACACATCTTACACCACATTATCGAATTGAACACAACTGGTGCTTATTGCCGAAGATTTCCCTCCTACTTGATACCACCAGGAGTTTGACAGCAGGCGTGGAGAGGTCAGTACTAGGGTCATCAGAAGAGTATAAGAAGACATTTGAGATCTCAAGGAACTGAGTTGAGACTGAAGACTACAGGCTGACCAGGCATCTAACCATTAAGCTCCGATCGATTTCGACGCCCATGTTTAGCGCATGCTACGCTACATTAGCCTAGCTATCATTTCCTCCCACATACTATGTTATCCCATGCTGTAGGCGCTCTGTACCCACCTAGCGTATCATGTAACACACACACAAACACACACACCTCCTGTACGTTCAGGAAGACAAATTACATGTCACATCAAACCACTGCGACGGGCGGAGGGAATACGATTGTTAGCCTCCAGGGGGCTAACCGTTGAGCGCTCCATCAAGGTGGTGGAGGTGATGGTGGAAGTGGTATCTGTGGTGGTGCTGGAGGTGGTGGTGGGGGAGGAGGCGGCCTGCGGTGGCCCCCTAAATCATTCGGTCAACGGCAAGGACGCGGTGAGTGGAGGATGGATGGGTTCTGGGGTCAGCGAGTTAAGAAAACGAGGTCCCCGTCGACCGCCGGAGCGTGGAGCCTGCTGTAGGTGACTCGCTCACACGCCGGCCCCCCTCCCCAGCGCCTCCCGCTGGGACGGAGTAATCAGCAGAAAGGGCCTTGATGTGCCCACTCATCAGGGCTCCTGACAGCACAGGTACTGGACAACCATGCAACACTAGTCCTGATGCCCTTAAACGGCCCGATTCAGTCAGAGGAGGAAGGCGCCAGCCTAAGGCCGGAGGTTGGGGAGGGACACGGCTTTAAAAAAGTGGGAAGATTTGTGGCTAGGGCAGAGCTTTGATATATTTGAAAATGTTGGAAACCAAAGATAGCTGTCAATCACCGTGAGTACAGATGACATAAGAGCAATGTAATTGGAGGAAATGCTTGACAGTAAAACGCAAAAAAAAAAAGCTCCAAGGGTAAGAGGGCAATAGCTGCCTATGATCTGTGTGTCTCTCTCTATATATTTTCAAGAAAGGATGGGGGGGAGGTGCATAGAGATACATCACATCCACTCACAATCATTGTTCTAACTGAAGACAGCTGTTGCTGTCAGCCCTCAAAATGAGTCCAGCATTCCTGGTCAAACCATTGATCTGTCATTCGTCTTCCATAAGTAGGAGTTAACCAGCAGTTTGATGCCTAAAAGTCACCTTTAAAATGGTGAAACCAATCATCATAACAAAATCCATCAGGTATCGGGCTTACTTTGAGCTGATGTTACTCATATTTCCAACAAGATTGGGCAAAAAAAAACGTTTTTTTCGACCAGCCAACACAACGTCGCTCAGTTACCATCAGACATAAATAAATGGTGGATTCCAGCGGTGAATGGTGGGTGCTTCACAGCACCGTGGACGAAGGTGTTGGCTAGCAAATATTAATGTGGGGGCTGAGGGGGAATTATTGTCCAGATGTTGACTAAGGGCTTTCCACGGCCTGAGATATCCCTCCCATGAGAAGACTCCGGTCAGTGGAACACAGTGCGAGATTACTTGGGCTGTTCCATGCTAATGGCATTTTTTCAATCGGTTTCTCTTAGTTTATACTTAGCATAATTAGCAGAATGAGCTCGGAAATAGTGGGAAAGGGGGAGAAGGATCGCAATTATTTTATCTCTTCTCTAAATTCAGTGTAGCCCAGTAATTGGAACATTCTAGAACATTTTCTAGGAAAACCCAGAGAGCTCATTGGTCTCGTGACGTTGGGAATACAGCAGCCAAAAAGATATTAGACAGAATTTGAATGGGGAAGGCAAGAAACACTTGAGCATCAATCTGTTTAAAGTCGGTTATTCAGACAGCGTTTTTCTTCCAGCCATAATCTATTCCAAGTTGAGTGAATAATTGACAAAATATTTGTTGTTTTCCGTTGGTGCACAGCCGCAATGATTGAAGCCTAAAAGCTCGATGACCCACAAACCTAGATGCTTCAAAACACCAATCATGACAATCCCTGTTGACGCTATGCATTAATGCTGAAACCAAAGCGCTAACAGCCTCGACTGAAGTGCCTCAAAGCCTTTCTTTTCCCATTACATTTCCTGCTCCATTTCAACCCCCATAAAATGCATGCTAGGGCAGGTCCCACTGCCGAGTGGAAATCGAACTGGCCTCCGTCGCAAACGACAGATTTCTGATCTGAATTCTCTGTGCGCAAAAGGAACAGGAGGCAGAAGATGATTGGAACACTGGGTTCAAAGTATGAGACTGGGGACTCATGACAGCTCACAAACTGCGAAGGATTATTTATAGAGCGCACTTTGTTGAGATGTACCTGGTTGTTTTTAAAGATAAAATATACTTCTATCTGTGAAATGTATCAATTCTGGTGAAACCATGATTGTTCTGGTTGTAACGGCTCCTTTTCACTCTGTCCATTTGCGCATATGCAAATATTGGTCATGATTGAGAACCTCTCCATCACCTCCATTCATACCTGAGAATGTGACTGCAGATCGTCATGGAAACAGATGGATGGATGAGGGGGCGTGGTCTATTGGGACAGGTGCGAGGGCTGAACAGGTGAAAGGTGAGGTCAAGGCCGGCCTACATGCCAGCCCTCTGATTCATTGATTGTGTAATTACCGCATTCATTTCCGCATTCAAGCGTGAACGCGACAGAAACACAAACACAGGTCTTTGCTGCAGTGCATCTTAGGTAGACACTTGTCCCCGTGCTACTGTGTGGTTCCTTCTGGTTCTCATTTATGACCAGTGACAGCGGGACTGCGTGACGTGTTAGGATAGTATGTGTTTTAGTGTGTTAATATAGTGTATGCCTATGTTAGTATAGTTTAGGTCTCTCTCTTCCTCTATCACTCTTCCTCTCTCTCTCTCCTCGGTCTCTCTCTCCCTCTGCCCCTCCCTCCCTCTCTCTCTTCCCCCTCAATCTCTCTCCCTCCCTCCTTCCCTTTCTTCACCTCTCTCCCTCCTTCCCTCTCTCTCTCTCTTCCCCCTCCATCACTCTCCCTCCTCCTTCCCTCCCTCCCTCTCTCCCTCTGTCTCTCTCCCTCCTTACAGACCACTGTGGCTCCGTTGCCTAATAATGAACCCTCCTGCGGCCTCGTGACACGAGCACACCGCCTCGCTGCCTTGCTCACTAGTCCTGCTGGCGCTCTCACTCCGGCTCTGCCTGTCAGTCCCAGAGAGGGAAGGGTTTGGATGCAGGCCTCTCAGCACTCTCAATTACCTTTTTATTCACCTGGTGCGATGCTGCAATGAGTGTGTGTGGCAAATGTGAAATCATATTTCCACGGCATTCTTTTTATTTTTTACTTTTGTATGTAAGTAATGTTGTGAATACATTTGATCGAAATAAACTAAATCTGAAACTATTTACTGTACACGTTGGCCTGCTTTTTGTTCTATTTTGTATTCGACCATTATTTATTCAGGAAGTCTCATTTATTTCAGGTAAACGTTTTAAGTCATACATACTCTTACATTTAATTGAAATTCTGTATTTTTGTCATTCAATTTATTTATCTTTTCTAAATGATATTGCTTGGTACAGCTCTACCGCCGTGGTGTATATGTTTTACTGAGTGTAGATTATGTGCCATGCCACTCAAGCCTCATAGGTGTAAAGGCTTGCAGTCCCCAATGTTGAAAGAGGGGTCCTGTAGAGTATTTTAAGTACCGGTATGCTTAAATTACCGAAATTCTTTACTCACTAAAATGAGGTACAAGGTCATCTCTTTTGAAACAACAAAGACAAGAACCACAATGAGGAGAGGTTGAGACAATTCAAGAAGGAGTTTTGTTTTCCTGACTAACCTCTTGGTGTGTCCCTTCGGACTAAGCCAAGGAGGAGGAAAGCACTTCACGTTATATTAAATTAATTCACGAGGACCCTTCTCTGGAATGTTTTTTTATCAGAAATATAGACACGCAGCCCCTGGTGTCTCACCCTCCTGGGCTCACAAACAGACAGACAGGCAGGCAAAGAGACAGACAGGAAGAGACTCAGTAGATCTGACCGGGTCTTCCTGCCTGTCTTCCTTTCTATATAGGCTTACTCTTTCCCCGCCCCTCTTTCTGTCTCCCTCTCTCTCCAATATGGTAAGCTTACTCTCTCTCAGAGAAATCCTCCCCTGTGTATAGTAATCTAACTCCCCCTCTCCTGTCTGTATAGTAAGACTCTCTAGCCCATCTCCCTCTCCTGCATATAGTGAACCTCCCACGCCCATCCCTCTCTCCTGTAGAGTAATCTAACTCTCTCTCTCCAGTATCTAGTGAGCCTCTCTCGCCCATCTCTCCCCGTCTCTCATGTATAGTAATCTTACTCTCTTTCTCCCACTCCTGTACATCTCAGAGCGTTGACCTTCATGGCAAAGCAGCTCTGGGGACACCTCCGGGATGAGCTAACAGGCTGCTGGGACATGCACACTCAACGTGCACACCCACCGTGAACACCCACCGTGCACTTCTTAGCAGTTATCTCTGCCCATCTGTCTGCTGAAGTGCGCATGGACACACTAGCTATAGCTATGTGTGTGTTGAGGCGTATGTGTATGTCAGTGACAGAGTGTGTGTAGGCTGTGTGTGTGTGTGTGTGTGTGTGTGTGTGTGTGTGTGTGTGTGTGTGTGTGTGTGTGTGTGTTTGTGTGCGTACGTGCGTGCGCATGTGTGTGCGAGGCTGACCCCTATGCGTGTATTCTGCAGACGTGAAGGAAAGTAAACTCACTGAACGGTTGAAGGGCTTTAAATAGAAGAGTGAGACAGTAACCATTACAATGATATGCTTTATCAATGGCTTAGTCTATTATTTGTTTGATGTGGATCTATCTATTCCGGCTCTTGAGTTCTGCAGCTGATGTAGCGTACCACTCTGAGCGTAGCATAGCTTCCTCTCAACAATAAATCATGTTTTTTAAAAGATCTTCAAACATCCCTTTTATCGATTGAACCTGTTTATCTGTACCTAGTGCATCTGCACACTAGTTTAGCACGCTAATTTAGCATGCTAATTAAGCATGCTAGCGTAGCTCTCCCAGCGTAGCTTCCCTCGAACAAGGCATTGCCATTGGCTTTTTATGCAAAGTCCTTTTTATTAATCAAGCCTCTTTAGCTCTGTAGCTAATGCATTGCATGCTTCTTTAGCATGCGTAGCACCCTTAGCGTAGCATCCCGGAGTCATTATAAAGCGCAGAGATACGGGGGGCTGAGGTAATGAATTGATTAAGATCATCTCTCGTTTGTCAGAGTTCAGATGATCTGAAAGAAAGCCTCAGGAGACCCCATAATAAACATCAGTTAGTTTCCCCCAACACTTAATTAGTGTGGGTGTGTGTGTGTGTGTTTATGTGTGTGTTATGCTTATGTTCCAGTCTGCATGAATATGTGTGCATGCGTGTGTGTGTGTAAGTGTAAGTGTGCATGTGTGTGTGCGTGTGCGTGTGCGTGTGTGTGTGTGTGTGTGTGTGTGTGTGTGTGTGTGTGTGTGTGTGTGTGTGTGTGTGTGTGTGTGTGTGTGTGTGTGTGTGTGTGCTTGGCATTGTGTCTTAGGTGTGAGATCAGCATGTACACAGTGATTGAGGCTTGATGCAAAGTAATGTAGCACCGTTTGTGTGTGTGTCAACATGGTAGCTTTTCCGTGCACGTATAAGAGCACTGCGGCTTGTGGTTTGAGTGCCCAGGTCCATTCAGGGAAACTTTATTAGTCTGGACCTTAATCACAGTTCTTGAACACAAAACCAACACCCTCTAACCTCTATAAGACCACTGAAGTACTTCCAGAAACCTGAGGAGGCAACATCGTAGAGGGATCCCTCTGAACAGACAAAAGTGTAATTAAATCAACACACAAAGCACACGCGAACGCTGAGAGAAAATAGTAGCAACAGTCATCATGAATCAATCTTGACTGTGGGATAGTGTGTTGAACGAACTTACCCTTCCCTCTCCGTGCAGCGTCTCCCGCCCACTTATCGTCTATTTCCGACAAACCCACACCAGTGCTCAGCAAACAGAACACAGCGACACAGTGTGTCTGACGCAACGGCGACAGCCAAAGGAGACGCAGTACCGTTGAAGAGGCTCTGAGGCGCACCGACTCCACCGCAAATATAGACAAAAGTTAAACCAGGGGACGGGAACAGAGACTATAAATACCGTGTTTCATCTGGGGCGCGTGACTCAAGTTGATGAACTGATTCAATGTAATCAAATCAAATTGGAATTTAATTTGAGTTTTTTGTCATTATCGGCAAAAGACAAAAAAGGAGTGGGGGCTGAGGAGTGAGACAGAGGGAGATAGACCGACAGATTAAAGACCCTAGCTCAATTAACTGGCACCAATTGAAATGATTTTGATGAGGCCTTGTTGTGAGGCGTCTGCAGTCTTTTCAACCGATTAAACGCAATTAATCAAATTGGATTTCCATTTCGACCGTTTTTCTGCTAAATTGACATAATTTGCCTCAGGAAGTCAAATATTAGGAAGAGGGGCACTGTTGTTGTTAGCTGACGGAACTAAACTCCCAAATAGTCGTGTTATACAAGAGAAGAAAAATCAACAAATCCAGTGGGATTCAGGAGGTGGAAGAGGAGGAGGAGGAGCAGATCAGGCGAGGAAGAGGAGGAGAAGAGAAGGAGGTGAGGAGGAGGAAGAGGAAGAGATGAGGCGAGGAAGAAGAGGAAAGGGATTAGGAGGAGATAAGGGGAAGAGGGTGAAGCAGAGATGATGATGATGATGAGGAGGAGGAGATGATGATGATGAGGAGATGATGACTTGGTCAAGAAGAGGAGATGAGGAAGAGGAGTTTGTGAGGAAGAGGAGATAAGGTAGAGGTGGGTGTGAGGGAGAGGAGGATGTGAGGAAGAGGATCTATGCTGAGAGAGCGGGGATAAGAGTCGAGGCCCCTCCCATCTCCATGTATTACAGCAGCGGATGAACTCTTAATACTCCAGATGAACTATCAATAATCCAGATAACCGCCTAATATTCAGGATGAACCATTAATATTTCACATAATGGCCGCTTACAGTAAGAATAAAAACGGATGGAGAACGTCGTAAAATAACCATGGACCAGACGCAGCACAATCTCAACACAATGGCGTCAATTAAAACCAGTGTGAAATATTAAAACAGTTTGAATAAGTATTAATAAGACCAGAGAAGACGGGCCGTTCTCTCCGGAGGATCCTCAGGCCTTGTGGGGTGTGTACTGAACGGGTGGGGTGGGGGGGGGGGGTTGCCTACTTCATAGGCAACACACACACATAAAGAAACACACATACTTCCCACACACATATTTCACACATGCACCAATACATTCTCTTGTGCCTACACAGACAGACACACACACACACACACACACACACACACACACACACACACACACACACACACACACACACACACACACACACACACACACACACACACACACACACATAAAGAAACACAGTTTCTTCACTAACACACACACACACACACACACACACACACACACACACACACACACACACACACACACACACACACACACACTACTGTGTGTGTGTGTGTTCTCTACTGTTCTCTACTGTGACAGTAGAGAAAGAGGTATAGACGGGAGGTAGAGAGAGAGAAGGGAGAGAGAGAGAGAGAGATAGAGATAGCGCGAGTGATACAGAGATATAGAGATATAGCGAGAGAGAGAGAGAGCGAGAGAGCGATATATAGAGAGAGAGAGATATAGGTGGAGATAGGGGGAGAGATATAGAGATAGAGCGAGAGATACAGAGAAAGGAGAGAGAGGGAGAGAGAGAAAGAGAGAGAGAGAGAGAGAGAGAGAGAGAGAGAGAGAGAGAGAGAGAGAGAGAGAGAGAGAGAGAGAGAGAGAGAGAGAAAGAGAGAGAGAGAGAGTGATAACCGTTGACGGCAAGGAAAAGAGAAAAAGGAAAGGCACAGCAAAAATGGTGACAGGGCGACAGGGAGGGGGGCGAAGAGCGGGATGAGGGTTAACCAGAGTGACGGAGGAGGGGGAGAGTGGAGGCAGGATGATCACACACATTCAGCAGCCATTGGGAGAGAGAGAGCGACAGAGCTGTAGGATAGGAGATAGAGCGCGATAGCAGAACCACTCACAGATGGGGAGGGAGAGAGAGAAACACACACACACACACATACACATTAGACGCACACACAGACAGAGAGAGAGAGCGACACATACAAACAGAGACAGAGGGAGAGAGCGAGAGACACAGACAGAGAGAGAGAGACAGACACACACACAGAGACACACACACACACACAGAGACAGAGAGAGAGACAGAGAGAGAGACCCACACACATAGCACCCCAACACACACACACACACACACACACACACACACACACACACACACACACACACACACACACACACACACACACACACACACACACACACACACACACACACAGAGGGGAGACAGATACAGAGAGAGACACAGACAGAGACAGAGACGGATACAGAGAGTGAGTGAGAGCGAGTGTGAGAGAGAGAGAGAGGGCGAGAGACACAAAGACCGAATGGAGCACATGGCCCTTAGGATGCATGCGAGTGATCGGTCAAACAACAAGTAAAAACATGAAAGAGCTGAGAAAGATGGGGCGAGAATAACTGCAGATCATACAGATGGAGGAGGATAGGGGAACAGAGGACGGATGAACGGCAGATACAGAGAGAGATGGGGAGAAAGTAGATGGATAGATGCCTTCAGCACAGATAGGTGAGATAAAGAGAGGGCTAGAGAGGTGAACAGCGAGAGGGGGATTTATAAACATACAGGCTGACCTGTGACCTTGAAGCCGTGACCTGTGATTGGCCGGAGCAGGGGTCGTGTTTGCGTGGGAATCTGTTGAAGTGGTATTCTCCTGGGCTGGATGCTTACCAGGCATTAGCAGGCTAATGTTTGCTCTGCGGTGGATTAAAGAAGATAACTAGCGCAATTCACTTGAATACACATCAATAGTTTTGATTAGGCCTTGTTCTGAGTTGTATTATATCTCAGGCCAATTTAGATTGCATGAAATAAGATAAAAGGGTTGAGACAAACACAGTGTTGTGGTGGCCGTGGGGAAAAGTACTTCACAGCCAGTAGAAGATTGAAGGAAAACATGGCTTTAACGGTTCAACTTTAGAGACTAGCTTCACCAGGCTATCACAGCTTGGCGTAAACATCACTCCTGGCAATCAATAAGTAAACCAGTGCGAAAGGGAACCAAGGTGTGACCCAGAAGAGGAAGAAAGTATCGGTCTGAAACAGAACCGGTCCCGGGATAAAGGTTCACCGAACATTCAGTGTCAAACTACTTAGCTCAGAGATGAAGGAAGTCAAGAAAGCACGTTAACATTCCTGAATGATCTTCGAAACGATTTAAATGTGACAGATCGGTTAATGGGTGGGTATTAGGTACAGGCCGCTGCTTCAAGACCTTACCAAAAATAAAAAGAAGAAGAAAGCAATCCCCAGGACAAAGCGGCGGTTAAGGGTAGCGTCTGAGAGTGTAAAAGAAAAGCGAGCAGGTATTCAGTTCTCAAGAGTCTGACATAAGCGTTGGATGGAGAGAAGAGCTAGACCAAGACGCCCTGAATCCGTCCTTAGAACCTGAACGTCTGCTTGATGACTGAATAAAAGCCAATTCTCCTAACATTGATTTTATGTTATATTTATTTTTATCCTCCATATTTGCCATGTGGACATTTCATTTTACTTTATGATCTTGTTTATGTTTTATGTGTACGCTGTGTGTGACGTTTTCAAGCGACTGTGACTTTGAATTTGCCCCTGGGGATCAACAAAGTATTTATCTATCTATCTTTTGAATAGTGCAGCTGATCTCATGAGCTTGATCTGGGTGTGTCTGTCCGAGAAGGATCAGAGACACAGTTCGTGGGCAGGGCACTTCTAGAACAATTTATTTGAGGCAACCGACAGTGCGAGGAACCTGTTAGGCCTTAAGAAAACATCACCATTTTCAACCACCATTTTTGTCATTTCATGAAAGAACGACGTTGTTCACATCAGTCTCATTGATTCTACGTGATTAACGCACGGCGACACAAGGCGGACGGAGCCGATCGATAAGCAATGAATGAAACAACCTATAGCGCGTTAACCATCGCTCCTGTGCAGCCGCGCTCTGGCCCGCCTCCTGCCCGGTTACGGCGCTTCCTATCCGTGGGCAGGAAGTGTGTGCGTCGGCGCAACCCGAGAGCACAGGACGCCAGCGCCGAGAGGCCAGGGCTCGACTCCCCCAGACAGACAGATCACATCTCCAGACACACCGCCATGACGGTTGCCCTGGAAACAGTGGCGCGGGTACACAAACACTCACACACTCACACACACACTCACGCTCTCACACACTCTCATCAGGGAGCGATAAATAAATAAATACGTGAAGGGAATAAAAAATGAATAGAGCGATATACACAGACGTGGACATCCCCCGTTTCTAGAAGAACAAGTAAGTAAGTAAGTAAGTATTTTATTGTCTCTCTCACGAGAGAAATTTGCTTTGGGCAAACAGAGAGCATCGGCGACACACATAGAGATTTTACATAGACAACCATAAAAACATGAAACATGAAACACATTGCATTACCAAAACACATGGCCTCCCACCCACCTTGAAACCCATTATAAAAAACATAGTCTAGGCACTACCCAAGCGCGTATAAGTATCCATAAGGATAATGCACTGCCCACTAGTTATTGCACTATTGCCCCATTATTCCACTGTTCCTTCACGGAATGCTCCCTCCATTAAGTAGCTTAATTGATAGCGGAACTAGAGAGAACTTTAATCCATTTAACCTACAAAATGGGATCCGGTATCTTTTGCCCAGAGGCAACAGCTCATACTCCATGTTTAGGACATGGGTTGGGTCTGTGGCTATCTTAGATGATGTTTTTGGGGCGATAGTGAACAGCCGCCGGAGGGTAATTAATATTTTCTTTAGCTGTGTGAGTGCTGTTGTTCGGCGAGCCAGATGAGCCCGTCCAGGGGTCGGGGAGGCTGGCCGATAGAATAACAGATTACCCGAACGCCGCAGCCATCCAGAACACCTGATACGCCTGGTGTAAGGTTTGGCAGGGATGTAGCATGAAGACTCACACACACACACACACACACACACACACACACACACACACACACACACACACACACACACACACACACACACACACACACACACACACACACACAAACCTTTCTGGCCTGGGTGGGAGGGGAGAGAGAGAGTCTGTGAGTGAGCTCTCACTTTGACTGACACTTCGTGTTATCTGTCTCAATACAACATGACTTGTCAGCCAGACAGACGGACGGTTAATTAGCGTTAAGAACACAATGTACTGTAGCTTATCTTTAGGAGGAGACCCTTGTGTTTTACCGATACGGCAAACATTTCACTTCAATCAGAAAGTCATTTCAATGCCGTGATGCCTGTGTGTATGTGTGTGTGTGTGTGCGCGTGCATTTTTATAATTAGTAAAAAAAAGAACATAATTTTGGTGTTAAAGTTAGCATAAAAGTTGACAGTGTTCCTGTCAGATCCATCGGTGCACATATACACTAAACTACACTCGAATGACTAGAGTTCACTGACTAGAATAGACTGACTAGGCTGAACCCAAAACTAGCTAGATGAAAGTCAATTCAATACACTAAACTACATTACATTCAAAGAACTTAAATAGATTATAAACTAGATTTCTATATCTATTAGGAATATATTAGATACAACTATACTGAACCTAAACTAGCTGGTACACATACGTACATAAAGAAATACTAAGAAATTCACAGGGGCTGAACAAATTCTTTCTCACACTCAGCTCTGTCGTACTACTGCTCTGTTGTTCTCTCACTCTCTCTCTTTCTCTCTCCCTGTTTTTCTTATCTCCCTCTCTCCACGTTGACTTTCTCTGTTCTCGCTCTCTTTACAGCGGCGGAAGGGTCAAATTACTCCAACATGGCATTTTTTGTGCAGAATATGATCACACACACGCACAGCAACAGACACACATACACAAACACCCCCCCACACACACAAACACACAGACACACACACACACACACAGACACACACACACACACACACACAATAAAACCTCTCATAGAGTTGTGTTGGGGTATTAGATGAGGCTAACCATATCGAGCCACTGTGATGAACCATCCCACCCTATCACCAATATGCACTCACAGCAGCTATCATATGTTTGCAGGTGAGGTTCCATCTCTCCCCTAACAACATTAAACACCATCACCCAACTATATAACTTGGGGTATACACCCCAACTCCAACCAACGGGGATCAACATACACTACAACTTGCGGCAACAGATATGCCTGGAGACGACAGGGGAGGATAAAACCGAGAAAGACTAAGTTGTTGGACGGTTCATTAAACATTAACTGACCCAAGTAACCATGGAACAGAGCTCTGCAGGCGTCCAGCTCCACCACAACACCTGCAGGTGTAGTGAGAGCCGGCTCATGCCAGAACACATTCAGCATTTTCCATGTTGAGTCAGCAGAACAACCCCCATTTTTAGACCACTGGGAAGTGTTTCTATTTTATGCACACCCAAAACCCTCTTTTTTTATTCTGGTTCTAATTTAAGGTTTGTCAAATCGATCATCGAATGAAGTACTGATGAAATTAATTAGATTTAACACTCAAGTTCAGACTTATGGAGTCGGCCTAAAGCAGAGCGAGCGACGCATCGCTTTTTTCATCCGGAAACGTCCGCAGGCGACGGGAGGATGATAATTCCTCGATGTCACAATGACGGGGGGGTAGTGAAAGAGTTCATTATGGGATGCATATCCTCCCTCGAGATGGATAACAGCTAGCTTTAAGGGGCGCTAGCTTTAAGGGGTGCTAGTTTTAAGGGCCGCCAGCTTCAAGGAACGCCCGCCTTAAGGAGCGTCAGTGACGGACGCACTGCAGACGGAATCAATCTCCGAGCCGAGCGTGAAATTCGCCAGCGTAATCGCGCCCAAAGCTGGCCTGATGATGTGTCACGGGTGTGGAAGGGATTTCACACCCGGCGAAAAAAATAAACAAGTTCAAAAAATGTATATTCTGTAGACGGAGTAAACTCCTAGCTGATATTAAGCTGCAGAGATTAAAAATATTACTTTTGAATAATCACATCATATCTCCATTCATCCACACTCCCCCCTACTCCAGGTGGCTTTCTCCTCGATTGGCCAATTTCACAAACATCCTAAGAGAGAGGAGGCGGGGGCGGGGGGGGGGGGGGGGGGGGTACTTAAGTGCTTGTCGCCTACGGTTGCGTGTCACTGACCACCGAGGGTGCGCCTGTCACCTTGGATACCGGTCGAGATGCGGGGCGAACAGGTGACAACTCCTCTTGGAGTTCAGCGAGGGGGAAGGAGGGAGGGGGGAGAAGCAGGGAAGAGAAAAGGCGGGAAGTGGAGAGAGGAGGAGGAGGAAGAGAAGGAGAGAGGAGGGGGAGGGGGAGGAGGAGGAGGAGGAGAGAGGAGGGGAGAGAAAAGGCGGGAAGTGGAGAGAGGAGGAGGAGGAAGAGAAGGAGAGAGGAGGGGGAGGAAGAGGTGGAGGAGGGAGGAGGGGGAGGGGGAGGAGGAGGAGGAGGAGAGAGGAGGGATGCTGAGGAGGGGAGAAGGGGGAGGAGAGAGGAGGGAGGCAGAGGAAGGGGGGGGGGGGGGGGGGAGTGCGTGTTCTCTGCTTGTTTCAGGTCGTCAAGCAGCGTTACCGGGGCTGTCAACCTCGATCCCGTCATCGCGGCGGCGACGAGTGTCTCCGGGTGATGTGGACCCTAGCAGAGCCCCGGAGCCGCTCCGTAGCCTCGGCTCCTGATCAGGGAACGCAGCGCAAGCCAAACCACAACCAACCACAAATCAAGGTCGGCACCAGAGGACAGAGGTCCATGAGGGGAGACCTATCGGACGGACGGACGGGGGGGGCGTTGGCAGCAGCAGAATCACACTCCAGTTGTTTCCATGGTGACACCGGGGGATCAGTTGCGGAGGCGCGACCGTCTGCCAAATTAATTGATTCTAATCCAATTACGTTTGAGTAGCTGATCTCGCCCGTTCAAAGCCTATCTTCGGATGAGATGTGTTTTTTTTCCAAGAGGATGGGACTTGAAAATGTGCTTGATAGGCGAATAAAAGCAGACTTCAGATTACTGAAGACCAAAGCCTGTGATGTGGAGTTGGGTCCTCAGATTGATCTGATATCATCAAACACCCTACCACCGGGCCCTTGTGCAAGGCACTAAAGACATACTGATACATCCATAATCAAGTGAGCGTATGCATCCAAACGTAAACTCTTGGCTTGCTAAATTATTTTCTCTCAATTACTGTTTTCATTGCTTGTCTTTCATTAAGCCCTCTTTCTATTCTGTTTCATCTCATTTTTATTTGGTTTGTCTAATCCAATACGTACGCAAATGTCAAGAGAAACTTCTTTCTCAACTCCTTCAGGACTGCCTTCCTGCACGGATTACTTTTTAGATTGTTTACAGGTCATGAATTATTCACAGATAATGAACAATGTCATTATTTCTCTTCCTGCAGAGGTACAAACACCCAAACAATTCACGGATCCACCAGTCAATACACACTGATATTCAGTTCCCTACATTAACCATGTCAGACCCCGTCCCCCGTCATAAGGACCGTGACACCGACAGTTCCTACAAAAATACAATTTTGCTCGCAATACAACAACTGCTAAGTGATTAACAATAAATCCTTTAGTCCACTACTGATTTCCTGACTGACTGACTGATGTATGAATGAGTCATACTTCCAGCTATGTGCCTTCCATGGTGCTTTTTTTCCTGGTCTGTGACCAGCTGCTCAGCGGCCAGAAATAGTGTGAGCCATCTTTAACGCTGAATTGCAGGTGAGAGAACATGAGGTGTACACACGCAGCCGGGCATGATAGAGAGAGACCAGCTGAAGATGGTGCGGGGGAGGAGAGAGAGGAAGAGAGAGAGAGACAGACAGACAGACATATACACACCTATTCTAAACTAACACAGGAATTCACGATATTAACACACACACTCTCTCACATTGAGAGAGAGAGAGAGAGAGAGAGAGAGAGAGAGAGAGAGAGAGAGAGAGAGAGAGAGAGAGAGAGAGAGAGAGCCTGGGAGGGTACCATGTGTCATAACAGCCCACTCAAGTTTCATGTGAAAATGCTAAAACATAAAGAAGCGAATCAAAGGGAAGCCGAAGAGAGGCAGAACCGAGGGGGGCAGCCTTCCCACCCGGTGGGCTGCTGAGCACCACGGCAGCTGTCCTTAAGTAAAGCTGATTGTCTCTAACCAAGCAGTCTATGTGCAAGCAGTTCCAACGTAGCCTTCAGGATATATATTCACGGCGGAAATACGCAAAAGTTCAGTCATGTAAGTGATGCGACGTTTCCAATGACAACGTGGAATGTAGTGGTAGAATGCAAACCGAATAAAGCTATCTGCTCGCTAACTCCTCAAATCAGATATAAAACCTAATGTGTGTGGTCCCTGACAACATATTCTGTCCCACTTCCGTTTTAGGGCCATTACATTATTAAATATGGGCTCTAAACCATAAAGCGAGACATTCACAGAGAATAGCTGAATTAAAAAAATCTCAAACCAAGGTGATTATCTCTACAATGCATTCAGAAGAAGAAGAGTGGATTAGTGAATATGTAGTCTGCGACACCTTTCGATGGATTTACTTTCTACATTCCAACAGTCCTGGTATCCGTCTCTTTTCAGTCCTCAAATCCCTACCTGTGAATGCAAGACGTAGGAGGATAGACCTCCACAGATAATCTTCCCCGGTAAGATATCTGGAGCACAACATTGGCTTTGACGTACAGCATCGACTTAGACAGTTGGAAATCCACTAACTCCTTCTCTTTACCACTGCTACCTTGATCCTGTCGCACATTTTGAAACCTGGACCTGCACTACTTTGCTATGTTGTTTCTACACTTCAAGTTGTATGATGTTGGTTTATTTCCGTCTCACTTCTAAGTCCACCCACCCACCAAACATGATCAGTAAGACTTTAGGGAGTAAGGTCTATGCTGGATGAGTGTGAACACAGAACAGCCTTCTGGAACCTCCCACGCCCACCCCCCTCCACCACGAGACCCCCCTGCTGTGGGTGCAGGTGAATACAAGTTTCCCCCCCCCTCCCCCTTACCTGTATAGTGTAGTCTCTCTGCCATAGGTTCACTGATGGGTCTCAGTGGGCGAATCAAAGCGTCTCAGCTCTTACTCCAAGCCAATCAGTGTCTCTGAAGAGGGAGAAGAGGTTGTTAGCCAGAGCTAGACAAATTCTAACTGATATAGCCATAGCTACCATTGGGCCAGAGTTAGCTGGATGCTAACTGCTAAACCATAGCTATGGCAGTGACAGAGCTACATAAATGTTTGCTGCACACTAGTACATTATAGTCTTCAGGAAAAGTACCGGCCCAAGCTGCCGAACGGAATCAGCAGAATTAGCTGCTAAGTTGTTTTATGTTTGTGGACATTTTTCTGATGAATATTTAACGGATTAAATGTTGTGGGAGACAGCTGGACGCAGCTTGTTTTCCAACATTTGGCCAAGCGTCGCACTTAACACTTTTACCAGGGGCACACGTTTGCATATTTTGATAAAGAAAATACTTTTCTGAGCACTTATTAAAACAGACACACCCACACACACACACATACACACACGCACACACGCACGCATGCACACACACACACGCACACACACACACGCACACACACACACACACGCACACACACACACACGCACCGACACACACACACGCACACACACACACACGCACACACACATAGTACTGTTTGGTTGGTACAGTTGGAGCATATTTGTTCATAGGACCGATTTTAGGAGGAACGTACTGGTGAAATAGGTCATTGTCCAGATATGATTAAATACGTAACAGAAAATCCTGGAAAGATATTTTATTGGTATGTAGCGGCGCTTCCATCGCCAGATTATGACAGATCATAATCCCTTTGTCTCTTCCTCATGACGTTTTCGCATCTCATTCAAAAGTGTAGAGCGTGTTTCCGGACATGTTGGTCGGGGGGCCCACTTCGTGCGGCCTTGGGTCTCAGGAGGATTGCTGGCTCATGAACTTCAGTCCCTATGTATATATATAAACATATATAGTGACCACTGGCGTGCTGACCAACGGTGAATAGGGATGTCGATGAAAGTCGGGATCGAGTCCGCAAAAAATGGTCATGGAACTTAAAAGGGTTAGGAAGGATCCACTGGTCTATTAGCCAGGAGGTTTGACCTCCAGCTGCAAGCTTCTGGGCTCAAACCACAACGTGGACACCGTTGAGAAGGATGCCTACGTTGAACCTCCCTCCTCCTTATTGCCATGCCTAACAAAATAAGATTGTTTGCAGAACAGCGTCTGATAAATGACCATAAAGTTCAAATTTCTACTCAGAGTGTATTATTGTCCATCCAACAGTGGATCACCTTTGACATGGCTCACAAAAAAAACAAAAAAACACCATATGAACTAACTTACAGCAGACATAGAGCGAATTCAGAGTGTGATGCTTTTAAAGGGCAGAATTAGAGTGCGCAGGATAACCTTTACGTTTCAGCAAATTGCAATCGTACATTTCAAGCCATTATCTCACGGAGGAACCCACACTGATCTAAATGAAGAGAGAGCCCCAGCAGAACACAGAGATACCGTCTCCAGATCCCCCAAACCTGCAGTGCAGCGCTTCGTTAGCATGACGTGCGGGCAATGCTAACAGAGTCGCTGCACGCTCTGGCTGGAGATCTAACAGACAAGCCTGTACACACAGAGGCAGCGGTGGACGGTCTCCAGGCAGGTGGAACCGTCAGCTTAACAAAGTAAAAGCCCTCATCAGTATTGGAGGAGGCCATCTGCGCTCGCGAGCTAATTAGCACAACAGAGGGATACAGACGGTGAGAGCTGTGAGCCACCAGAGCACAACAGGGGCGGGACTTTTACTTTGTAATAGCTTTATATACAGAGGTGTACAATACATAAAACAGAAGAGCAATAGATATTATTTAAGAGCCCGAGAGACATTTTTTAGCTGAGCTTTTTTTCCTTCTATATCCTGGTCTTACTGATTACACAGCAGGGGGTTTCACCCTGAAATGAACCCCAGGATGGATGTTTCCTCCACCCCCTGGGAGGCGCTGGGGTAGGGAGGAGGTGAGGTAGAGGAGGTGGGGCATGGGGGTCGCTGGGGAGAGAGGAGGTGGAGGACAGAAGATGGATGAGCTATAGAAGAGGAGGTTTAGAGGAGATTGGGGGAGTAGGTTGGAGGTGAGGAGGTGGGAGAGAGGAGGTTGGGGTTGGGGGGCCACTTGGGGGAGAGGTGGTGGGGGAGAGGAAGTGGGGGTACTGAGATGAGAGGAGGTGGGAGAGAGGAGGTGGAGGCACTGAGATGAGAGGAGGTGGGGGTGAGGAGACGGTTGAGGAGAGAAGGTGGGGGTCGAAGGCAGAGAGGAGACAAGTTGTTTTTCAACCAATTATGAAAACAACATTCCCTCAGTAGGCACTTCCTGTAGGTGAGACCAAGCCAATGAGATGCAGACGCTCATCATCAGAATAATTTACATATGAAGGTGTAAATAGAGCCCATGTGTGAGTATACACGTACTGTTTAATCTACAGCAAAGTTTATGGAGCACTGGCTTTGGTTAAAATATACATTTTTGACGTTTAGCTATTAGCTGCTTTTATCTAAAGTGATGGTGAGGCTCAGACTAATCAAAGCATGCAATCAATAACGGAGCGACTACAAAAATCCCAAGTGCTGCATGAGCAACTTTCTAAAAGCACCCATCCTCTGCATCACAGCAGCTGCTCAGAGGAATCAGCCTAATCTGTCCTGACACACAAAAGATTGCTGCAGCGTCAAAATATTGAATAAGCTCCTTGCAGTAATGACACTGTTGTACACCTGCAGATCTCATTAGCTTTGGGTTATGGAGAGAGCAACTCAGTGAATTAACGCACATCTGAGATAATGAATGGAGTATCTGGAAGCTTTAATCAACTCTACACCACTTATAGCATAGGGTTTTTTTCAGTGCAGGGTTCGGCGCTTTGATATGAGGGAGAGTCTCATGCTGAAGAAGCTCAAATGGAAAGTGAAAGTGAAAGTTATAATGGCATTGAAGGTAGTAGCTTATTCAATTATAACTATTGCATATCTCCCTTCTTGCCTTTGCGTTTCACGCCCGACCCGTTCCGTGGCTCTTCATGTTTGCCAAACATGAAGTGTGTCTTAGCACAGAAAACAAGATAAATCGAATTATAATAACAACTTTGTTTATATATTATCTATTGAAACAGGGTTCAGATGTTCCAGATCATTAAGAATAGAGAGATACCATTTTCTTTTTAATATAAAACGTTTTTTCTGCCGTCTCTACCAAGAAAAAAACAGTTCAAAACATATTATTGGTTTTTATGAGGCATTTTCCCCATTCAACATAGCCTTTAAGATCATACAGGTATGTAATATGAGCTTGGCAATATCGTTTTACAGCTCATACTTTATTATGTGTTGAGTATTCAGCCTCTTTCGCAGACTGAGGTGGCATCCATTACAACAAGGATATTATTTAATGTGATAACTACCTTGAACGATTCCTTTAAACACATACAGCAATAGTCTCCTCAATCTGTCTTTAGTCCAGAAAACGTGCGCCACTCCTTATCTCTCAGATCTCTCCCTCCTCACGCATGAATTCAACGCTAAATCCCTCTCCACTGCTGCCCTGTTCACTATGTTTCCTGGCACTTGAACAAAAGACAACGATTAAAAATTAAAGCCAGGAAATTCTCTTGAATATTGTTTGTCCTCGCAGGTTGAGAGATGTACTGCTCTTGAAGCCGTTTAAGCGTTGTTTGAATACGCATTACCCATCATGAGCATTAGGGATGTCCGATATTGGCTTTTTTGCCGATATCCGATATGCGATATTGTCCAACTCTAAATTTTCGATTCCGATATCAGCCGATACCGATGTCGATATTTGGGTTATTTTTCCTCAAACCTAATTTAGGTAACATTACATATCTCCTGTTGTGGAATTAACACAACATGCTTAATGTTATTGTGATGCCCCACTGGATGCATTCTTGAATGCAACAAGGCTTTCCAAATGTTAACATTGTCAGTGCAAAATAAGAAAAATACTTCAACTTAATTTAAGGGAAAAGTGCCATGTTTATTTTTATTTTTTTAATGGTCTCAGACAACAGTTTGGATTACACTCTCCCTGATATAATCTTGACAATGCCCACAACAAATAGGGCAAACTTGACTTCACAAATGATAAAACATTGTACCTGAACAACTATGTGCAACATAGCAGTATGTTTCTTTAACTAAAACTCAATAACCTTAATTGAATAAATGCACAAATATGAGTCAATTACAATGTGCACTGTACTGCACAATTTTGAAAACATTTATTTGAGCTATAAAAAAAAAAAATAATAAAAAAAAAATAATAATCGGTTTTAAGGCAAAAAAAATCCGATACCGATATTGACCGATATTACATTTTTATGCTAATATCGGGCCGATAATATCGGTGGGCCGATAATATCGGACATCTCTAATGAGCATCATAACCTGACTAATGGCCAACTAGTGGAAGCTTTGCTCTAAAGCAGCGCTTCATAAACTAAGGGTCAGGATCCGGAATGCGTTGGGAATCAAGTTGGAGGGGGGTCTCACAGTTGGTTCCCCCTGGCATTATGGGGAGGTTCTCCCTGTCTGTTAGAGGGCATACGGTCTAGATACATGAGACTCTGAGCCGTTAAGACCCGTGGTGGCAGACCTCTGCCAACATACGCCCGTGGTGGAGCGTGTCCATTATGATCAACTGACCATGCTACACGGACAGAGGCCAAGCCCTACATAACCAACTGCATTCTCCCTTGGCAAATCTCCATATGCAAACAGTCATTTCTGAAAAAATACTGGCAATGCACGAAATCACACGCTACAAAGAGGGAGTCTGTGTAGCAGGTGAAAATCCTGCCTTGCCCTGTCTACTTGCAATTTGTCCGCAACTTGAGTCTGTGTCACATGTAATTCAGCCGTTAGGGTGGGTTAGTAATGTGGGGCCTGCAAAGCCCTTTGAGGCTGGGACTGGGATGAAGGGGCTACTATAGGAGTAGAATTGACTTGACAACATGAACTGAAATATTCAGAGCTGGGAAATGCAAACAAGACCCAGCAAGTTCTCATTTCCCACTCGCTCATTTCTCTCTCTATCGTCTCAATGAATATTTAATCTGTATTCTACAGGAAAACAGGATGCGCAGAGGGGCGAGAGAGACAGAATGGGGGAGGGGAGGGGAAAAATACTGATGAATGGTTTATGGAGAATAGAAGCATCCCATGTTTTTCAAAACCCCATTAGGATGTAATATTTATTGTGTCAATAGTGTGCAGAGTGTTTAGCGTGATTTTCCAAAGCAGAACTATGCAGTACACTCTTTTTTTGGATTTGAGGGTTCTTTAAACATTATCGTTTCCAAACAGAGCATGCTATGATTGTGTTTACTTTGAAGCACACCCGTGCTTCCATTCATCCATTGTACACTTCGTTCAAACACAATACATCCATTAACCAATTAAATATTTGAATCATTCATCCATCCAGCCCTCATTCCATCCATTTGTTCATTTATTCAAACATATATTCACCCCTCCACCAATTCATTATGCTTTTCATTCATCCATCAATCATTCGATAATGCCATTCATTCATCAATACCGTCATTCAGTCATCAAATAAACCTTGCATTCATTGGTCCATCCAGCCATGTTTGTCAGTGTACTCCTATCCAGGGGGGGGGGACAGGAGCCAGCCCCCCCCCCCCCCCCCCGCTTACTACAGCTAATGACAGGAGCTCTAGTCAGGGGGTTATCAATCCACTGAAATCACCACACACACACGGACACACGCACGCACACACGCACACACACACAGACACACAAACACACACACACACACACACACACACACACACACACACAGACACACACACACACACACCTAATAGCAATTAACAGACTAAATTTGCATATCGAGTCGGCTATAATTATCCTAATTAGCAGGTAGGAGGAGGTCAAAGCATCATTAACGCATTGGAACACAGAGGGTGATATGGATATAAAAATGTCTTTCTCTGAGTTTTGGCCTCTCGTTCAGAGCAAACCGGCGTTCAGGTCACCGAAAACAAAGCTTTGGGAAAAACTCATTTTTCAAAACTCTGTTTTCGATGTTTTCATGTGGAAGAGTCAAACTGAGGTTTCACATAACGATCACAACCTCGATTTAAACATGGCAATTGTACACAAAATATACAAACACATGGCGGCTGGCTAACCACCAGTTTGTTTATGAGTGGCTACTGTTGGGTTTCATCGGTCAACCTTGCGTTACGTCATTATTACAGTGCCGTGCAGACAAGTATAAATACACTGCACCTAATCGTTCTTATTGTATTGTCATTGCCACTCAATGCCTATGAATGCGCATTTACCTCATGTTCTGCAGTGTCTGACATAAAGTTGAATCCCCACCTACTGGCCTGCCCTGGCATGCTCATGTTAGTGTTTTAAATCGCTTTTTGAGTTCACATGTGGACGAAGATATTTTCTATAACACAGTCGGAGTGGACAGGTTATTTCTTTAACTGCCTCTCTCGGACCAATCTCAATCTGTTATTACCTACTCTTTTGTACTCTCGCCACTGATCGTAGGCATAACTCCATTGTTATTAGTAAACTCAACGTTGTTTTTACTGTAACCTTTACCTTATCAGGAATAAAGAAAACTGAAAAAATTATGAATAATAATAATTGGTAATTCACCAGGCAGTTTATTCCTACCTTGAAAATAGGATTTACAAACAGAAAACAATTAAAAACCACTGTCGACTGCAGGACATATCGGGCTGATTATCAACTATTGATCAAGTGTCATCTTTCACTCTGCGTAGGCAACCCCTTGCTGAGCATGTCAGAGACGGGGTAATATGTGTTCTGGATGTTATGTACTGGAACAGATCCTGGCAGGCAGGTCAAGGCCTGCGAGAAAATAATTATCTCTATTGAATTCATCTGAGTTATTTGTCACCATGATGATAGTCAAGCTTTCACAAGCTTTTCAGAAGTAAAATGTCACTGGGTTAAATGTTTGGAGAGCCAGCGGAATTCTGGACAGCATAAACAAAGCATTATTGAACTACAGTTTCTAGCTGTAGTGGGCATGAAGACATTAGAACATATATTTAACTGTTAGGTAGCTCTTAGCTAGCTGTTATCTCTTAGGTAGCAGTTAGCTAGCTATTAGCTGTCAGTGCAGGGAATTGTATAAGCCATTTCACTTAAACGGTATTATTGACTTTTATTGGGTTTTGCTCTGGCCAGAAACTGGTTGGCTTTCAGAAGGTACTTATTGTAAATTTCCACTGACAGGACCATTTTATTCCAAAGATTATGACCCTGGCCCTACTGAACCCGTGGGACTTCACACTAGCCTGTGGAAAGTTCTCCAGAGATGTAAGATAAAAAATAAAAGTCCCTGACAGGTGATGGGGGCAGGAAGAATACTCACCCTAGTTTACAAAACAGAACCACCCCAGGAGACCAGCGGTCCATGTTCTCCTCCTTCCAAAGCCGCAGGTTCGATGCTCATCACGACCATGACAACGTGCTGTGGACATACGGGAGACATTGGGAGAATATAAATACTTGCCTACGATTCCTCCAATAGTCTTATTTTCTTTTTGACTCCGGGCTGGCACCCCCCCTGAGACGTTAATCAGTGCACCTTCCTCTATCTGCCCCGAGTCAACTCTCTTTCAAGGACCTCTCTGCCGAGGTGAAAGAGTTGAAGAGGCTCATCAGCGATAGAGTCATGCACCTCTGTATTTTCCCTGCAGGGTGAGTCATAGACGGTAGGAGTGTGCAGCAGTCGGCCCACGAGGGGCCTTCCGAACAGACAGCACGACATGGGGGAAAGTATTTCATACACAAGGGCACGGCCGTGTTAAATCTCCCGTTGGTTAATCGTAATGCGCTGAGCAGGGTGGGGGATGGGGGGGGGGGGGGGGGGGGGGCGAGGGGTTGTGCTGACAAGGCAGAGCTCCACTCTCTGACTGATGAGATTTGTGATGAAACATTGCACGGGTCATGAACTGGATTCAGACGACGCCAGGCCCCGTCAAATCCAGACAGCACTGAGAGAATGAAGAAAACAAACCCTGACTGGCTGGTGCTGTCGCTGCTGGTGGCAGCGCATACAAAGCTAAACCGAAACCAAATTTGTGGTTGACATGCCAAGACTGCCTGAGCCTCGAAATGGGGAGAGGGATGGAAATAGGGGTGTTTGATGAAGTAGGTCTCATGGCAGAGCTGGTGTGGAACAAGTAAAATATCACAATCATTGTACAAGTTGGGTCGGCTTACCTCAGGAGGTAGAGCAGTTGTCTTGTAACCGAAAGGTTGCTAGTTCGATCCCCAGCTCCTCCTAGCTGAGTGTTGATGTGTCCCTGAGCAAGACACTGAACCCTAACTGCTCCTGACGAGCTGGCTGTCGCCTTGCATGGTTGACTCTGCCGTCGGTGTGTCAACGTGTGTATTAAATGATGTAAGTCGCTTTGGATAAAAGCGTCTTCTAAATGCCCTAATTGTAATTGTACAAGTTATACAATTCATTGTTGTTGTACAACAGTACAAGTTAATTGTTTGCATACTTTGAATTGCTGATAATCAGAATAATTTAATCCTGACTGTTGTTTTGTTGTTTGATAGTTATTCATGCTCCACTCAAGATACAGAAAAGATATACAAAAACGTTTTTTAAATAAGTACAATATTAATCCCAGATGGGAAGGCTAAGAGGGTTCTACCACCAGCTGTGAGGTTGATTCATTGCAAGCATTTAAAATTCAAGCAATTAGTGACAACCCAAACGGGAGTCCCCAATCAAATTATGCATGATGTGCAGAGGAACTCCCTGGTCACCTCTGTGGTGGACTGTAACAACTGGTTAAGGGGCGGACATGGATCGATCCATCGTTCATCAGGGTGGACACTCTCACTCCAGCAAGCACTGAACTGAAGAGCTACATGCAGCACAGATAAAACACACAGACAGAAAGACAGACAGGTTGCTGTTCTCTGCGGCTATAATAACTGAATGAAACAGGCCCAACTAGACCTTTGAAAAAAAACATAGACAGGATTCAACTTCAGGACAAAAACTCAAAGAAAAGACCCAAATCCAGTCGGAAAAGGGCTACAGGATGGAAACTAACCTAAAGAGACAGCATGAAGTATATCAGTCAGCCTGGGGGACATGGGTCCTTGGCGCTCACTGAGGCAGGCTGGTACCAGTCAGCTCTGGGCTGTCGTCACCAGTCAGCTCTGGGCTGTCATTACCAGTCAATTCTGGTCTGTCCTTACCGGTTGCTATTTAGCGAACCCGCAGACACTCGCATGCTAAAGAACTAGTTACAGTAAATGTATTGTTGCATATTGTAGAATATTAAACAAAAATAAGATATTATAGTGCTAGGTAGCTGTTAGCTAGCTGTTATCTCTAAGGTTAGCAGTTAGTTAGCTATTAGGCTATCCGTCAGTGCAGGGAATTGTATAAGCCATTTTACTTTCAAAGTTAAACGATATTATCGACAAGCCTACTTTTATCATACTTTAATCATATTGTATATATATATATATATACATACCAAAAATATATATACGATAGAAAGTTTTGTAAAACCTCAGGTGCACAACAGAACGTGTACAGGTTTGGAATTGTCATGAAAGAGCAGGAGGGGGCATCTTGGGCATCGATATCTACAGGAACAGACTTGACATCGGGGTTTGAACACAGAATTGTTTTGCTGTCAGACAACCTAACATAGTGGTTCTCAAGCTGTGGGTACTAGGGACCCCATTTGCGGACGCCATGTAGGCTATATATGAGGTCCTGGAGATCGCAGACATGTAAGCTAACAGATATTCATATTTAAAAGGTTCATAAATATTACAAACAATCTGTCTACTGCCTAATGTAAGGAGAGTGGTGTGGGGCCTTACGGGACATTTGTGTTACATGTGGAAGCAAATGCACAAAAATGCAAGATGTAGGGTTAGCAGAAGGTTCCGAGGTGAAATGGGATCACAGGCGAGCCCCTACCAACCTAAGCACTAGACTTGCCCGCCCCAGCTTCTTAAAAAAGCCCCCAAACACCATCCAGAATTACCATTTTTAATTCTGATCACGGTCGTCGTCGGTTTTCCCCAGTGGTCGGGGCGGTTTGTAATTACTGTACAGCGCACAACGGGAAGGGGAGGCCAGCTCCACCGCCCCCCCACACACACCCTCCGCCGCCCCCCCGCTAACCCTGCTAGCAGGACCACTCGCTTTTCCAACTGCTCAGTATTCATATGAACATTTCCACCAGGAAGTTCAATCAACATCCAATCAATTCATCCCCGTCCACAATTAAACGCTGTCCATTAGAGGAAACTCCAGCGGTATATGAAACATGGTTGCGGGGCAGGCTGGGGCCCCCGACAGCGCAGCAGGCGTCCCAGTGTGACCCCGCAGTAATGGAAGGCTTCCTCGTGATCCTCTTTAAAAGTATTTAATCACTCGCTGAAAACTCTTTCTTTGCATTTTTCACTTTTAATCCATTTCTGGCAGTACTTTTAAGCATAAAAAAAACAGCAGGATACGTGTAACAATATTATTTTTTCTTCTAGTTATTTAGCAGACAATTTAATCCGAAGCAAGCTCAATTGTTTTCGATACAGAACAATAGGAATAAAGGAGTAATAATGTAATAAAGGAGCATGCAGGGGTTTTCTCCAGGATCTTTATCGGTAGACGGACCTTTGGGTTTGAACGCAGAACCTTTGGAATGGGAGCCAAACACCCTGACACACCCTGTATAATATTCCCACTGAGGATGTGATATTCCTTATTACGATTAGTATCGGATAGTCAGCAGCTGCTGTACCATGCTCAGACTCTCAAACACATCAACCACCGCAAACAAAGGCCGGCAAAGACACACACCACCATCATCAGATAAAAAACACAGGTCTTTTTTTTCCCCATGACGCTGACTGATGGGGTCCGATGTGAGTTTGTGTGTGTGTGTGTGTGTGTGTGTGTGTGTGTGTGTGTGTGTGTGTGTGTGTGTGTGTGTGTGTGTGTGTGTGTGTGTGTGTGTGTGTGTGTGTGTAAATAGAGATTGACTGAGCTGCTAATCAAAGTGACACAAGAGCGCCTAGTGAGACGCCCGTGGACCAGATTACATGACCACCACCAGCTGCTACAACTGACGGGGAAGTGATACGCAATGATCCAGGACGTCAACCCCCCCCCCCCCCCGCCCCACCCACACACCCTCCAGACCCTCACCCCGCCGCGGCTGGCTCTCCACCCACCCACCGGCGTGTTGCTTACGTCGGGCTGCCACTCACTCTGGTCCAGACCGGGGGATAAGACCGTATCCTAGCAACTCGTGGAACGCTTGTTCACATCTTTTGTTAAAATAAATAGAAATGTATACATTAATATGTAAAAAGTGCTGTACATACTTATTATTTTGGATCATGAATAGTTTGGTAGATAACTTCTTTATCTCTTTTTATTTTATCACTTTTAAATTAGAAACGTACAAATGTATTTTAGTGAATGAAAACCATTCTCTCTGTGTTTCTCATGAAATGTCATATTTTTCAAACGGTTTTGTTTGTGTTCTGGTCATGCTACTAAACATATGTTTAACATTGTCCAATATGGAGTACAGTAGAAGGGCCAACACAGCCGTGGACCTCTGAGGGCTGATGGAGTAAATCACCATCTGGGCGTATCCTCATCTCATCTGACCTCTTCCTCAGGGCTTCTGAAGCTCTGACCCCCTCGCTGGGGTCCGGACCCCCGGTGCGTCCTGCGTTCCCGTTCCATGGGAGACATCAAGGGAGAGCCTTTATGTGGCGCCAAGGTTATCGAGGGGAGACAAGTGATAAGCTGTCAATCACGCCTCCTCGATGCCATGACAGAAGTGGCCGTACGTGATGGACATAATCGACCAGGTCCTCATCGACTCGTGATCGATAAAGTATCAATCACTCGACTTGTCACTGAATATATTCACACCGCTAATGTGTGAGGGAGGCATCGCAGATCTGAATGAATCCCTCCAGTTAAATGAATGAATGTATGACAGAAAATGGAGAAGAAAAATAACAAATATTTTAGTGGCATGATTGGCAGTTGTGGCCGATAATTTAGTCAACAAGTCACAATCACACAACTCAATCTGAGTTTAATATCCAGCACTCGCTAAAATAAATGAGATATTCTTCAATGATGCTTGAACGCAACGAGGGAGGCACGGACTAATAGCTCTGTGGTCACAGCACACAGAGCAAATCAACAGCACATCCTCAAATATTCATTTTCCTTGTCATAAAAGTGGTACTTTATTCAAATCCAACCGCTTTTTCCTCAAACCACACAATTACACAGTCTCGAGCACATATCCGTGGGAGAAATAACTGTTGAAGATGAGAAATATAAAGCACTCCTAAGTTGATATACTTTGTATCTGCTGATGCCGATAGAAATGTTAGCTGAACACAATTACTTATAGTGCTCTTTTCATTTAAACCATGCGGAACTGAAACAGACAACGACCGGGGAACCAAACCGTTGATTTCAAGCCCCGTTATGAAAAGAGGATTCAGTTCAGGAAGGCCCCATCTTACAAAGTACTCATCTCTGTTCTGCTTGTTCAGGGTAATGGCTACAGCATCCAGAATTACACGCATTCACAGTTTTCTCCTAAACGAACAGGGGTAAAGAAACAACAAAATAAACACAAAACTAAATTAAAACAATGCTCCTGCCAGACAGGGCTAGGGGGAAGGATAACCGTTAGCGCTTCTGTAATTTAAACACACCCTCTCCCCATTACCGCAAGCTAAACACCTATACATTCACTCGTGCTGGGCCGAGCGTTGCATAAACCGAATAGACCATCACAGCCCCAACCTAATCATGCTTTAGTGTATTCTCTAATCCCTCTTGGAAACAGGCGGAGAGAAACCCACTTCCATGCTGGCAGATGAAACACTCGCTGTAGCTCACTGTAGCGACTCACTGACCCCTTTACAGTCCACCCGAGCAAATCTGCCTGCACACGCAGCAACGCGTACAAACACTCCCAACGCTGCTAAAGAAAGAAATAACAAACCGTACATAGCTGAACGCTTTGCAGCTTTGTTTCAATTTTTCTTTTCCTGATTAGAATTTTTTTTTAATGTAATTTCCGTCCAAGTCCCGCTTTTGTCCACGTTTCAGTACAAGGCCAAGTGGCCTGGCCAGGGCAGAGCTGGCCTCAGCTGGCTGGATTCAGCTGACGGCGCGCTTCCTCTCTGGCAACTCTATTTGTTACAGTTAGCCGTTAGCAGCAGGCGGAGATAGCTAGCGCGCTAGGCTACACTTGGCCGGGGTAATGTACTCTGTAATTACATGCTGAGTCTGGCCGGCTAGCGGCACGAGGCCAGCCAGCGTCAGGCAACACCGACGAGGAAGGTGAGGCAGGGGGTGGCAAAGAGAGAAGAAAATACCAACTTAATGCCCCAGCACACTTAGAAACCGATAAGAATGGCTAAGTTTGAACCGACAAAATGCCAAATTTAAGCTTGGTCACTTCGGTGTGTAAGGCCAGCTTATTCTTGTGCATCTGCTTCTGCACATTTTTGTTTTCACCCAGCTCACACCTGCCTGTAATACCATTGTCCTGGTGAACGTATAATCATCATGCCACACTAAATAGGTCGTGGCTAAGGACCACTTGGCAGTACACAACCTTTAGGAGACCTTTTAAACCTTGATGTTTTCATCCAGAATGCACCATGAAATATCGATTGATTATGATTCAACATTCTCCCGTAAACCCATATGTAAATCAGGCGACCCCAAGTGGGGTCCCGACCACCAGGTTGAGAATCCTTTCTCTTAAGTGTAACACAGCACTCTAGCCACCCAGGCGAATGGCTCAGTGCCAGCAGGGCTGTTCACAAAGAGGCTATACTTTTTCTCCCTATGACTTCGATGCCAAAATGAATTATTTACACACATCAGTGTGATAGCATGACTCAAATGGGCCAACACTGTACATTTTGTATAATGGAAACCGTGTTTCCATTTGGTGCTCGGTTCCTAGTAGACATACAGACCAGCTCCGGAGCCTCTTCTTACTGTGAAGCTGATCAGCTGTGGCTTCATCAACATTTAACCTTTGGCCCCAAACAGAACCTCCATCATATCTGGAGTGTTTGAGCTGATGGAGATAAGGCTAGTTTGGTTTTTTGATAAGAATGGAATATAGTTTTAGCTGTGTTGTGTGTTATGTTTGATGTTTTGATGTGTGCTGTTAATTATGTTGGATACAGTTGTGTGTTTTGTTGTGTGTTATGTCGTGTTGTGGTGTTTTTGTGATTTTGTTTAATACAGCTATGTTGTGTATTACATTCTCTTTCATTAGTCGTGTTGTTATGCTAGTTTTATAATATTGTTAAAGCTAGTTGCGTGTTGTTTTCGGTGTTCATGTTTCGACACTCAGCTGACATACAGCTGGCAAAGCACACCTTCTCGTTGATTAACATTAAACACCAAACTCTCCTCCAAACACAACTTTGTCGACATCACACCTCACATCATCTTAAAGTGACCATCTTGCTTTCAAACACCAGAAGGAGGGGCCGCTCCAGTCGGGGTGACTCTAGTGTTTGATGACAGACAGACGGACGGACGGACGGACGGATGGACGGACGGACGGACGGACGGACGGACAGACAGACAGAGAGAGGGAGAGAGGGAGAGCGAGTGCGAGAGCAAGAGACAGAGCGAGTGAGCACTAGAGATAGAGAGACAGGGAGAGTGAGAGACAGAGGCCTAGAGATAGAGAGACAGATGGAGAGAGAGTGAGAGAGGCCTAGAGATAAAGAGACACCTATATGACTGCATCTGCCCCCCAACCCCCCCTGGAGGGTTCTCCGTCATTCAAACGAAGCTCGCAGAGGGCCAGGCGATGTCAGTATGGCGGCTAATTGGCTAGAGAGGAAAGCCGACATGCCAGGAGGAAGCAAGCTCATTGTGTGTTTGATCCATAAAACATGAAACGTTGCTTTCATTAGCGCCAGCAACGCTGCAGGAGAGGAATAAATCATGCTGCAAGACAACAGGAAGTGATAAAGAAACTTCATAAAGTTTATATACACTTCACTGTGACTGTTTGTAAATAAAGAGACACACTTTTAAAGTACCAACACTGTTTGGTACCGAATGGATTTTGGAGTGCAACAACAAGGTGAAAAGCGGGTTGTTAATCGCATTGTTATTTTGGGTACAAATTATTTTGACGGAAAGGTGCTATTTTGGAACCCTAACCGAAAATATCCTCAAACTAAATATATAACTCCTACCTGACATGTTTTTAAAATCACTATTTTGACCATTTCAAAATAAAATTGTATCAAAAATTGTATTTGCCATTTTGATCAAATAAAGCCAAATAAAGTTAAACGAGAGCGATTGAGAGAGCAACATCGATTGGGAAAGGTTAGAATTGTACCGAGGGGAGCAGATCAGATATGGCAAGCCAGTCCTCTCAGAGCTCATCTTTAAATCACAAGGGTTGGGTTTGGGGATTTGTGAGGTCTAACCTTTGGCTAATCTCCTGGGACAAAATGGAGACCGCCTGGATCTGTTATAAAATACCAAACGTCTCTCCGTAGATTGGCTGTTCAGGGGGTTGCTGCTTCAGAAATCACTACTGTACAACGGGTCCAAATTGTGACCTTTTCAGTCTAAGACCTGCACAATAGTCTAGTGGGGTCTTGACAACAAACTCAGTGGTTCTGGGTTTGAAACCCAAAAGGTCCACAGTCTACTTGTAGGCATCCTAAAGCATTATACCCTAACCTCATCCTGCTCCATGGAATGTTTCTGTATTCAACACAAGTCTCTATGGATTAAAGCTGGTTTGAAGGACTAATAGTTTTCTTTTTCCATTTACATTATTTCCATTTAAAGTGAGTTTGGTTTCAGCACATCAAAAACACTATCAACACTGAGTGTATACACAAACAGGCCTTTAGGACTCCGAAGTAAGTGGTCCTAAATGACTCATTTTCAAGTTGTGTTTTATGGATATTTATTCACGTAGTAACTTTTATGTGTTT